>NW_015171534.1:231432-246965 GCF_001447785.1 Gekko japonicus | reverse complement strand
AAGAGACTCTATTCATGGTTGCTTAGCAACTAATTGCTCACCCATCAGCAAGCCGGCTAGGACCATCAAGAGACAATAGCCCTAGCCTGATAATTCAATCATCCTTCATCCAGGTGCCAGTCCCCAAACCAAGTTTCTAGCTCTCAATTTTTTTTTTAATTTATATTTTTATTCTTTTACTTAGAAGTACATTCAAATGCAGAGAAAGAAGCAACACAAGCTCAAAAGCATCCGAGGGGTATACAGTAAATGAATGTATAGTGGTTAAACTATGAACTTTAAGGAACCCTGGTTAAAGTCTAAATGATCTTATTTACTATACTTTACTCAACATTTTATCTAATGTCTCCTCTGAACGTTTGCACCATTGACTAATGTTATTGACCGATCAATAGATGTAGACTTATTCAACTGACCAGATTATTAGAGTGAGCGATGCGTTATAAAAACAACCACCCGTGATCATTCATGTTTGTGGGGAGAATTTCGTATTTTGACATATATTTCACCACCGGTGACCAGAGCCTTCTAAATTTCGTATGTGATGTGGTGTATGGTGGTGTCTGGGTCTCTCGACTTAGGCCGTTGATTTTAGCCATGACAAACTGTTCCCATAGCTTATCGTGCCAGAGAGACAGTGTGGGGGGATTAGGGGACTTCCATACAGAGGCTATTGTTAGTTTAGTCGTTGCAAAAATCGGCTACTTGTATAAAGAGGCTTTCTTGCTAGTCTGCCTAGTTTTCCTGCCGTGCCATGCTTTGACACTGGCTAAGTTGCAGCACACAAGCTGAAACAGCAGCATCTATTCTCCCTCCCTCCTCTGAGAGCCAGTTTGGTGTAGTGGTTAAGTGTGCGGACTCTTATCTGGGAGAACCGGGTTTGATTCACCACTCCGCCACTTGCACCTGCTGATGTGACCTTGGGTCAGTCACAAGCTCTGGCACAGCTGTCCTTGAAAAAGAGCAGATTCTGTCAGAGCTCTCTCAGCCCCACCCACCTCACAGGGTGTCTGTTGTGGGGAAGGGGAAGGGAAAGGAGTTTGTAAGCCACTCTGAGATTCCCTTGGGTAGTGAAGGGTGGGGTATAAATCTAATCTCTTCTTCTTCTTCTCTATTTCAAAATCTGCCTAATTCGCCATCTGAGGACAAGATGGCGACCCTAATATTTTAAACAGACTGACATGGCTACTTGGTTTTGATCAGCATAGAACACACGTAAACCACAGTAAAATAGAAAATTCATCCAAAGACAACGTGCCGAAGAATTTTAAGAAGCTTTTCAAGGTTTGACCTCTGCTTTATAGCGTTCCTCGTAAACGTTTCTATTTCCTCTTTCCTTCCCTGCCTGCTGTTTCTCCCAAGAACTGGGATCCAGCTCAACAGCCTCCCTCTCCCAAACCAGTTCTACCACACACTCTCTTTTTAAATTTCTAATCCCACGTGGTTTATGTCTTTATCTCCATGACAACAACAGATAGAAGGAAAGCTTCCTGTTGCGGGACAATGAGTATCCAGACCCTTCCAAGTGGTGGCTCCAAACCCCAAGTCATTGAGAGGGAATACAGGGACAATGTACATACTTTGGAGCTTTTGTGCCCCTCCCTATCACCCAAATAACTCACCTATGCCTTTCAACTGTCACTCTGTTTAACTGCTCACTGGCAAGGTTCTGGAACTTGGACACCTACGACTGGCCTTCGTATTCTACTGACTTCTGATGGCCAGATAGGGATGCCAGCTCCAGGCTGGGAAATATTGTTGTACGCACAGTTTATGAAACACAAGGCAATTTTGCCCATGATTTTAACTACATGGGCAGAAATCAATCATGAATGTATTCAGATAACAGACTTTGGTTCACTTATGGCTATTGCTGGAAATGCATTCTGGGAAGCTTAAAAAAAATGCTGTCCTGCTATTTTGCTGAGGTTTGCGGCCTTGACTGACCGGCTACTTCTGTGCATGTGCCAGTTAGCCTGGCTACATAGAGGACAACGAACATCTTATAACCATATCAGCTAGTATAGATCGTTTTGGAATTCTATGACCTAGACTAGAGAAAAGTTTAATGTTCAGCTAGAAAGAAGAAACTTTGCCTGGAAAAACCCAACCCACAGATCTCAACCCAATGGGAAACAGATGACGCAGTTTGACGAAATTTGCCATAACCAATAATTCTGTTTAATTTCTCTGATGTAATGTGAAATAAAAAGGAGCTGTGGTGGCTCAAGTGGTTAAGACGCTGAACTGCAGGCTGTGGAAGGTCAGTAGTTCAGCAGTTCGAGACCCGGGTGCCGCATGACGGAGTGAGCTCTCGTCTCTAGTTCCAGCTCCTGCCAACCTAGCAGTTCGAAAGCAAGAAATTGCAGATAGATAAATAGGTACCACTTCGGTGGGAAGGGAACAGCATTCCGTGCGCCTTGGCGTTTAGTCATGCCGGCCACATGACCACGGAAACGTCTTCGAACAGCGCTGGCTCTTCGGCTTTGAAACGGAGATGAGCACCGCAACCCTAGAGTCGGATTCGACTGGCTTTCGAGCAAGGGAACCTTTTACCTTTACCTTTATCTCTCCCATTGTAACCTTGGAGACGCTGGTTGGTATCTGAGGGGACCAACCCCTGTTTGTTTTGTTTCTTCCTGTTAATCGATTAACAATAAAGACCTCTGTTACAGTTTCTTTCTTCGCAGGACTGAGTGTGTGTGTTTCTCAAATTGGAGCCAGGGAAACACAGAGGATTTGTACTACAACATCTGGAGATTTGAGGGGTGGAGCCGGAGGGGGGCGGGGTTTGGAGGAGGGAGGGACTTCCATGGGGTATCCCTGCCATAGAGTCTACCTTCCAGAACAGTCATTTTCTCCAGGTGAACTGGTCTCTCTGTTGCCTGGAGAGCAGTTGGAATCCCAGGAGACCTCCACCCGCCACCTGGAAGCTGGCCACCCTATCCTATGGTCAGAGGATACAAACCCTCGGGTTTCACAAAGTTTTTTTTTTCCTACCTAACAAGCAGCCAAACAGTTTTTCCAGCATATTCCTCTCAAGCCGGAAAGGCAGCTCTGAAGATAAAAGGACTACCTGTGCCAGAAACAGAGAACATGTTATTTCAGATTCTAAAATGAGAGACGGCTTCAGGAGGGAATTAGATAAGCATACGGAGCAGGGGTCCATCAGTGGCTATTAGCCACAAGGTATAGATAGGGACTCTGGGGCAAATGATGCTCTGTCTCCTTGGTGCTTGGGGAGGGGGTCAACAGTGGGAGGGCTCCTAGTGTCCTGGCCCCACTGCTGGACCTCCTGATGGCACCTGGTGTTTTTGGCCACTCTGTGACAGAGTGTTGGACTGGATGGGCCACTGGCCTGATCCCGCATTGGCTTCTCTTATGTTCTTATAGTTTACAGGTAAGTTACTAAATCCACACACACTACTGGTTTGTGTGTGTGTGTGTGTGTGCATGTCCGCACGGGCACACACAAAGTGCCATCAACCAATGTTCCCTCCTAGCTGAGTTAGTGTGAGCTAGCTCACAGTTTTTGAGCCTCTGGCTCACACATCTTTGTCTTAGCTCAGGAAGGATGGCTCCAGAGCAAACCAATTAATGCAGTAGTAAAATCACCTGCTCACAACTTTAATGCGAGTAGCCCACAAAGTAGAATTTTTGCTCACAAGACTCCACAGCTTAGAGGGAACATTGATCACGTCCCAGCCTATTTACTGGGTTTCCAAGGCAAGAGATGAACAGAGGTGGTTTGCCAGTTGCCTGCCTCCTCGTAGCTGTCATGGACTTCCTTGGTGGTCTCCCATCCAAATACTAACCGGGGCCGACCCTGCTTAGCTTCCAGGATCTGGTGAGAGAGATCAGACTAGCCGGGGCCATCCCGGTCAGGGCTGTTTTGTTTGCATAACTCAATATAGTTTGCACTAGTAGGAAAGACATGACAGATTTGGTTCTTTCTCTCATGCTGGCTCTTCTGTAAAGATGATTTGGCAAGTGGGAGATTTTTTTCTCTATGTGCTCAATTTGCATCAAAGAGATCTGAAAACCAATGTAAGGATTTCTATCCAACATTTTATTCGTTTTACTGTATTTCTACCTGATGCTTCCTTTTTCGAAAGCTCATGGCACCTTACATGGGCCTCACAGTAGTCTCCTATTAAGCTTAAACCCCCTAGTCTTCACCAGCAAAATTATTAAGTGTTATTACTGGACCAGCAGACAGGCAATGGGCACAACCCAGCATGCCTCAGTCACATATAAATCCCTCAAAAACAACAATGTGGAGCAGCTGTGACTATCTTTCCCTGGATTCTACCTAACATGTGGTACTAAATGGCTACATAAGGAACCACATGGAGGAGATACGTTCACAGGTAATAGTGATATCACCTAGACGTCTTTACAGTGACTGCAATGATAAATTATAATGCTAACCACTGATACCATTCCCAACAGCATTACTAGTAAACAATAATTATCTTGCACCGAAAGAACTGAAATACTCTGAATATTTAGAACCTGGTAAAATGTTAATTAAAACAATGGATCCACCAAAATTTTCATGGGCAGAAAAGATTTCTATCTGAGATACAGGACTTCCCCTCCTCCCACTTTGCCATACACCCCGAACACTGCCTAAAATGTGCGAAGCCCCAGGAAGAGCATGAGTGGGAAGTTGGAGGTCGGGAAGGGGTTAACAAAAATCATCATTCATTCCATTTGGGGAAACGCTCCATGGGACATGAAGGAATAGAACAATATTTAAACAACCTAACATTAGGTAAAGGTAAAGGTTTCCCGAATCCGACTCTAGGGTTGCGGTGCTCACCTCTGTTTCCAAGCCAAAGAGCCAGCGCTGTCCGAAGACATTTCCGTGGTCATGTGGCCGGCATGACTAAACGCCGAGGTGCACGGAATGCTGTTACCTTCCCACCGAGGTGGTACCTATTTATCTCCTTGTGATTTTTTGCTTTCAAACAGCTAGGTTGGCAGGAGCTGGAACTAGAGACGGGAGCTCACTCCGTCATGCGGCACTCGGGTCTTGAACTGCCGAACTACTGACCTTCTAGTCTGCAGCTCAGCATCTTAACCTCTGAGCCACGGCAGCCCTAACCTAATATTAAAGATAACCAAAACTTTAACTGAAAGAGGAACCAACTTTTCTGTCTTAACAACTTCAACCAACAGAGGGCAATACTGCTCCGCAATCTACTCACTGCAGCTTTTATCTGTAACCTCGTACACAACTAGCAGTAGTAAGCAAAGGATAATGTCTTATCAGATTGTAGAGTCTGTCCCTCTGCCAAAGGCTGAGCATAATCCCTGTTAAAAGAATGTATTAAACTACTAGTGCATTGATTTAATCTCAACCAAATGGGGTTTTTATATATCGTTCGGCGGTGTCAGCCAAGGACATTTCTAAGAAAGCTTTATTGCCTTAGGGCACCATGTGGAAATTAGACACAGACATTCTCTAAATGGAGGAATAATAAGCAAACTGTTTGGAAAACACCAATTCCTCTGTTACAGACGAACCACACAGGCCATCTATCCGTTTGTTCAGCTAAGATTCAGCTTTTCAGCATTCTTCGTACATAGGAGCTCTGTGAAACCTAAAAGCTTGCAAACTCTGATAAGCAAAAGTTTGGCCTGATAAAAGGTAGGAGTTTATGTTTGATCTTTTTGTAAGATGCAGAATCCTGGCCACCATTAACAAGAAACAAGTTGTTCCTCGGCTTCACCAGAGCAAGGCACTTGATATTGAGCAAGGTATTCAACATCCTAAGAATTTCAGCTTTCATTTGAGGGAGAGGGGCTCTGAAAGTATATGAACACTACTTTGTGGAATCCCCAACAACAAAAAACAGAGATGGGATTTTAGGTAGGCTGGAAAAAGGTCAGGAGGATGGCAGTGTTGTGCAGTGGTTAGAGCCCTAGACTTGGATTTGGAAGATCTGGGTTCAAATCCTCACTCTGCCATAATGTTCACTGGGCAGCCTTTGGCCAGGCATACCTGCTCAGCCTAACCTGCCTTATGGGGTTGTTGCAAGGATAAAATAGGAAGGGGAGAATCACATCACTGCACTGATCTCCTTGCAGGAAGAGCAGGGGGGGTGGGGGAAACCCTTACAAAATAGATACAGGGCAACGTTTTTTTGCCTTGTCTGGTTCCCTGTTGCTCCCCATTACTAGAAATGTCAAATAAAGGCTTGGATCCATTGCATTTTCTCCACAGTTGGAAACAATTCCATTTGCACATTGCAACTTTCTCGTCTTCCCCCTCCTGCTGCAGTCCAAAATGCCCTGGGCATTTTGAGCTGTGGCAGAATTTATGTTGCTTTGGCACAGCCAGTTTGGTGTAGTGGTTAAGTGTGCGGACTCTAATCTGGGAGAACCAGGTTTGATTCCCCACTCCTCCACTTGCACCTGGCTGGATGACCTTGGGCAAGCGTTGTTCTGATAAGAGCCGTTCTTGAAAAAAGAGCAGTTTCTGTCAAGAGCTCTCTCAGCCCCACCTGCCTCACAGGGTGTCTGTTGTGGGGAGGGGAAGGGAAAGGAGTTTGTAAGCCGCTCTGAGACACCTTTGGGTAGTGAGGGGCGGGGTATAAATCCAATCTCTTCTTCTTCTTCAGAATTTGAGATCGAAGTGCACAAGAGAAACACTGTAAAGCCCAAACACAAGGAATCACTTCAAATCCTCCCGATACTTTTTTACCTACTTCATGCCAACATGGAAGCAGATACTGGGAATGTGTTTAATTACGCCTCACTTTTGTCCCTGAGCAGGGCTCTTTTGGTAGAAAAAGCCCAACAGGAACTCATTAGCATAACAGACCACACCCAACAGCAGAAATGTATTAGCATGTTAAGGCCACACCCCTGACAGCACAGCTCATTAGCCTATTAGGCCACACCCCCATGTTACCAGAAGTGTGGTCATCCAGCCACACCCACCTTTTGCTCCTTATTCTGTTTACCTTGTTTGTTGTCAAAACCCAGGGCTTCTTTTGTAGCAGGAACTCCTTTTCATGTTAGGCCACACACCCCTAATGTAGCTGTTGAGTGTGGCCTGTTATGCTAATGAACTCCTGCTGAGCGTGGCCAACTCGGGAGCCAGCCAGAACTCCGTTCCTGTGCGTTCCTGCCCAAAAATAGCCCTGTCCCTGAGACAGTTTAGTTATCCCACATGTTAACCACAGTTGGTACCATGGTCCCATTGCTGTGATCTCTTAGTTCTGCCTAGGGTTGCCAACAAGCTTGGGAAAAAGTGTCCTGCCCCTTTGACAGAGGCTGAAAGGGATGTGATTTACCTCTGTGCAATGAAAAGCTTCAATTTCCCAGTTCTACACATTAAGAGGAGAGAGAGAGAAAAGATTGGATTTATACCCCCCCCCTTCACTACCCAAAGGTGTCTCAGAGCGGCTCACAAACTCCTTTCCCTTCCCCTCCCCACAACAGACACCCTGTGAGGCAGGTGGGGCTGAGAGAGCTCTTGACAGAAACTGCTCTTTTTCAAGAACAGCTCTTATCAGAACTAGGGCTTGCCCAACGTCATCCAGCAGGTGCAAGTGGAGGAGTGGGGAATCAAACCCGGTTCTCCCAGATTAGAGTCCGCGCACTTAACAGCCTGTGTTGAAACAGTGTGACTTTTTCTGCAGGTGGTTGGCAACCCTTGCCCTGCCCCACACAAATATTTGTAGGCAGGCTTTAGGAGAAAGATATAAGAGAGGGGTGAAATCAAATCCTCACATAAGTCAATTGGATAACTATTCATACATAAGCATGCTTAAGACTTGGACTTTTAACATTAGCTCCAACACAGACAACACCATGCTCTGAGTTCAATGAAGAAGGATTTTAAAGTTTCCAGTTCCATAAATCTTCCAGCTCAAGGTGTGAACATATATCCCTAGCCTTTCATTTCACCCTGAGTCTCTCTCTCTCTCAGAAGAATATTAACACATTAATTTCACTGAAAACTCACCTGGCTATTTGGATCTCCAAGTAAGTTACATATATGTGGCACAATCTTGCTCAGTGTTAAACTCTGAGCTCCAGATCTAGTAAGACAGAAAAAGAAGAAGAAAAGCCTGGACTGAGTATTTTTTTTAAAAAAAACAGATCTGAATACAGATATTGAAAAGAGCCGCGTGCCCCCAACTTACGCATTGAGCGTTGCAATAAGGCAGAGGCAAATCCCTTCCCTCGTCCGGAAGTTCTTGTGCTTGAATCCTCCCAATATCCTGTCCCACACATACTGCCACAGAGAAAGAAGAACGTAAGAAAAACAACTTAGATCGGCTGTAATTTTACAGTTCTTGATTCTGAATATCTTGTGGACGCAAAAGGGGACAGGCAAAGAATGCGTAACTGGGAATAATTAGAGATTCACAAATAACTGCAATAAAGATCAGTTTAGTTAGATCAGTGGGTAATGGATCCTGCCCACTTTCGCATTGCTTGCTGCCTGTCATATTCACACCCTGACACGCCAGAAAGCCTTGCTTTTACCATTCACACACAGCATGCACCTCCATGGTATAGTGACGATACTGTCAAACTAAAAACATGAAGATCCAGGTTTAAATTAGGGTTGCCATCCCCCTGGTGGAGCCAGGGGATCCCCCAATTTTGGAGGCACCAATCCGCCACCAGTCAGCTAGCTGGTGGGAGAAGTCCCACCCCTGAACAGCAGGGGATTCCGCCCATGCATTGATAGATAAACAGTAAGTGATCACACAGCAGAAAATCAAAAAATAAGCAAAGCTGTGCACAATAGAAGACGCTAAGAGTAGCTAATAAATACAATATTGTAATATAAGGACATGAATGAGAATATTAAATCAAGAATAACAAAGCCATCGAATACAACATGCACAAGAATAATACATAAATGCTATAAAGCATAAGTAGGCCAAGCAAGTAAGTATTCCGATGAGTTGATACGAAGGTTCTGGATATTAATAACTTCATTTCAAAATTCTTCTTCAGTTAAGACTAAATACAAGGAAAGAGACACTAAAATTGAGTACAAGCAACAAAGACTATGTTTATGTAATGCAAAAAGTATAAAAAATGCCTGTCGGGCCACTGATGGAAGCCAGACATTCAAGCAAGACTTTCTATAAAGAGGGCAAACATATCTAAGTTGGTCAGGGCTTTATGGAAGGCAAGCTATAAGGAAGACATTTTCCACAGGTGCAGCTCAAATCTTAACACAGGGAGCAATCCTACACAGGTCTGTTCAGAAGTAAGCTCTACTTTATTTGGTGGGGCTTACTCCAAGGAAAATGTTCTTAGAACAGAGGCCAACATGTTGCAGCAATGGGGAAATCTCTGTATGCTGAATGTAGGCCTATTTCAGAACACATAAAGTTGACTGTGGGATTTCTCACCCTTCCAGACTGCTAAGTAAAGTCAACAGCAGTGGAGGGCAACAGGATGAAAGAAAAATTAAAAACCGATCTGGCTAGAAAGGGCTGAGAATTGATCTTGCAGGCAGTGTGTTCCCCCAGACTGGCTTTTAAACTTTATTGAAGTTTTGCTTGGTTAGAGAATCAATCTACACATCACACAGAATGATCAATGGAAGGGAGAGGGAGAGAATTCTTAGCTGGAAAACTTGCGACAGCAGGTGAAGTGGAGTATATTTTAATGCTTCTACCCAACGAAAAGCACTTTGCATATGGGGAGCATTCAAAAATTGCAGCCTCCTGTCTTCAAGTGCAAATGACACAGCCTCAGATTTCTGACATCTTACCCCAACATTTCATTCTCTGCAACTTTCCCACAAATGTTTTACAAATGAGGGCAAAAAAGGGGGGGAAATAAAAAACTGAGCTCTTAGATATTGTTCCTTAACCTGCACATTATTTACTACCATCTTATTATACTCAATATGTCTACCTTGCACCATAACCAGAACAGTCTCATCAACCATAGCTCATGAATGCTGAAGTTTTTTCGCGGCCTTCCCTACATAAACGCTTGGCTGCTTCCAGATTAGCAAGTCGCAGAGTCAACTGACTGTAAAGCATGAGAAAGTCACCTAGAATCACGAAGAACGTAAAGGGAAAGTAGTTGATAACTTCGTTCTTTTCTTTCTTTAGGGATCAATACGGAGAGAGATCTCTCCTGGTTGCAATAATGCATTTCAGTTTAAAACCTTTTATTACAAAGTGACCATGGAGGCTCTTCAAAATAGTTCACAAGGTGGTTGGGTTCTCTAGCTGCACTCAGTTGCCTTATTTAAGATCCCTGATTCTAACTCATTGAGTAACTCAGTATTAAGTCCTTCACTTTTGTAGCGTCCACTCAAAAGTTCATTGAAAGCTACCGTGCCCCTGCGGTATACTTGTTTCCGCTACCTCTTGCTCCCTGGCAGTAAGATCTGCAAAATATTGTATTTGACAGGCTAGGTGGCACCTACCTATTTGGAAAGTATACTACTGAGTGGCCACAAAACAAGATCCCCACTTGGTTTTATGCAGAAATTAGACACTTCCAGGAACTCACCTGAGGGTTAGCAGCCTGCTCCATGATTTTGAGCAACAGTGCCTGATCCTGTTCTCGCACTAAATCCTTCGCATCTCCCAATCTGTCAATTAAACTGGGCAGCACTGAAGGGGAAAAAAGCAAGGATGTTTATTCTAAAAAAGAAAGGTAAGTATGAAAAAACAGGGACAGGCTAACTGGCTAACAACAAAGAAGCTGTTCTGGTATCTAGTTATACAATGCAAGAGAAAAACATGCTCTGACATTGATATGATCGTAAACACTATACAGACCGATCTATAATTTACTCACTTGGAGGACGTAGTCAGTGCCTGTATTTTCATCATGCAGTCTTTGAGAATGCATAATTGTTCGGGGGGGGGGGGGGGGGGGGATAAAGCTGATGTGGAGTCCTTGGGCTTGGAAGGAAGATTTGAAAGCACAAGGGATTCTGAACAGGATTATCCAGTAGGATCCCCAGACTGCAACCCAAAGAGTCCTCCTCTCTGTTCAGCAGCCCATACACCTTGAAGGATGGCACACATGCCACATCTTCTTTCCTTCCTCTCTCCTTGGATCCACCCACATCTGCTAGAGGAAGCAAACCTCTTATTTTACCCTGCCAAGAGTGATGGCGCAAGCAGCCATTGCTTTGTCCTTCCACACAACTCAGGCGCATGCTGCAAAGTCCAGAGGAGACGTTACAGAAAGGACGAGGAGACAGCGGGGACAGGGTCCACCTTATACTGTCTACCAAGCCAGCCCTTTTACACTAAGGACCGTGTTTGTGTGTACATGCAGGCAACTGAGTCCCAGACCTTTACCACCTTTGCTGCTACAACTAGTTATTTCTCCACAGCAGCCAGACGGGAGTTGCCAGCAGGCTCTCTGCTTCCACCTTAAATGTTACCATCCCTAGCAGCGGGGCAGTAAGCCAAACAGAACAACTCACAATCCAGTATTCACAGCACTTTTGGTTCAGCTGGTCCCCGTGGTCTTACCTGTGCCAATTTGGGCTTTAAATCTTTCTTGAAGTCGTGACACCAGCGCAGATAAGATGTCCAAACCCAGCAGGACAACCTTTTTAAAAAAGAAAGAAAGAAAGAGAAATATGGAACTTATTAATATTTAAGATAACAGCAAATTCAGGATAGATCACTTAAAGAAGAAACAGTGGAGGCACATCCTGTTGCCACACTGATACATAGGTAAAGGTAAAGGTTTCCCTTGCTTGAAAGCCAGTTGAATCTGACTCTAGGGTTGCGGTGCTCATCTCTGTTTCCAAGCCGAAGAGCCAGCGCTGTCCGAAGATGTTTCCGTGGTCATGTGGCCGGCATGACTAGACGCCGAGGCACACGGAACGCTGTTCCCTTCCCACCGAAGCGGTACCTATTTATCTACTTGCAATTTCTTGCTTTCAAACTGCTAGGTTGGTAGGAGCTGGGACCAGAGACGGGAGCTCACTCCGTCATGCGGCACTCAGGTCTCGAACTGTTGAACTACCAACCTTCCAGCCTGCAGTTCAGCGTTTTAACCACTTGAGCCACCACAGCCCTACCACACTGGTACATACTACCCACTAAAAAAAAATTATATATATAAAATCCCCTAAATCATGTTCACAAATTAAGCTAGGTTGAGATTAATGGAACTAATGTAAAGTTCATGGGGCTCTGTGGATCATTCAGGTACTCATGTGAATCTTATGCAGAACTCAGGAGCAGAGTAGTACACAGTTAAACCTCATGCATGTGAACTCAAAGGCAATTCCGACTGTGTTTAATAGTGCTCACTCCCAAGTAAGTGTGCACAGGACTGTAGCCAAGTGCTTCTTTCAAACACTTGCGCAGTGTCTTTAACTACCATTGTTGTCCCAGTCCTAGGAAAACCCTGGCAACCATTTAACTTATTTTAATCTTAAACATTTATACCCTGGTTTTTTACCCAACGGGGACCCAAGATGACTTTCACCTGAAAATGAAGGAGAGTACAATGATGTTGTAAGAGAGACTATATCCTAGGAAGGAAGATGCTTGAGTGTGGGGCTTTTTAAAAAAACGGACCATCAATCTCTATGAGCCAGGGTTTCAGCCCCATCTTTAAGGCATTAAGTGCCACACTTGTTTCCTGCTCAGTCTCTAATCCTGGGGACCAATGCTCCCTCTAAGCCGAGGGAGACAGCGGGGACATGTGTGTGTGTGTGTATAATATTTAACACAATTAAATACAAAACATAAAACATACAAAAAGTTTTTACCCTCTCGTGGAAGGCAAGAAGAAGAAGGAGGAGGAGGATTTCCTTGCTCACTTGAATGCCAGTAGCTCACAAAGTAGAATTTTTGCTCACAAGACTCCACAGCTTAGAGGAAGCATTGCCCACAGGATGAAAAAGGTTGGGTTTCCAATGGGGGTGTGTGTGTATGGAACTGTGGAACATAAGAACAAGAGTTCTGCATAGATAGCATTACACTCAGTGTTCCCTCTAAGCTGAGTCAGGGAGCAGGGGATCAAACCCGGTTCTCCCAGATTAGAGTCTGCGCACTTAACCACTATCCTGCCCCGATAGTGCCATTTAAGGGTTTCTTAACTAGCTCAATATATACTCTTGTTTTGTGATTATGCAAGAAAATATCGTAAGAGTACGTTAATTTTAAAAGGCCTACTGTTAAAGAGAGGTTCTGCCTGAAATGTTGAAGACCTACTAACCCCACTCCCTGATACTTTGTGGTTGGCTCTGCCTCCCATTTTGTGGCTGCACCCACCACCTGGTGTCAGCATTCCAAAGGTGCCCACGGGCAGTGTTCCCTCTAAGCTAAGTTAGGGTGAGCTAGCTCACAGTTTTTAAGCCTCCGGCTCACACATTTCTGTCTTCGCTCAGGAAAGACGGCTCCAGAGCAAACTAATTTATGCAGCGGCCAAATCACTTGCTCACAACTTGAATGCCAGTAGCTCACGAAATAGAATTTTTGCTCACAAGACTCCACAGTTTAGAGGGAACATTGATTACACTGACATTTCTGTGTGAAGTCTTAAATTCAGGTGACTCACTTGTTCCAAATGCAATTAAACCAAAGTATTTGAACTAAACCTAGTTTTGTTTCCCATATATTTATGGCATATGCAAGTATGCCAGCATTCATTCAAACCTGTGCCTTTTTACTGACTGAAGGAATATGTATGCCACATCTTAGCTGTAACCCTTCTAAAATGGCTAACAGTGAAATTATCAATAACACAGATAACAGTATTAATAATAAAAGCACTAAACTGGATCTTCATTGAGTTATGATCCAAACAAAATAATCTCTAAATTGATTTAAAAAATTAAAGTAACAACTGTTTGTTATGAACGTATATTATTGAGCAGAGTTACTCTAAAGCAGGAGTTCTTATGGACCCCTTTGTAGATGTTCAATGTTAGGTAGGGAAGGAAATATCAGGTATTTACAGTGTAACATAAAGAAATTGATAGTAGCTGATCTGGCAGTCCAGCAGATTTTTCTGGGAGGTGAGCCATAGCTTTCACCAGATTCTCAAAGAGGCCGGTGACCCAAAAGGAGGTTAAAAGCCACCGCCTTGCAAGAACTAGATCTTTATGCCAGGATCCTATGCTCGGAAGACAATGCTACTATGTTGAATGGAATATACTCATTTGCAAATTCCAACTTAAACGGCTCCCTTTTCTTGAATCAGTTTTTTAACAGAGATAATACTTCAACTTTACAAGTTCCATGTAAATATTACGATATAATACACTTAATGTAACTTTAACTGGTCTTTTTGTATCGCTGCAACCGGTATTCTATTTACTGTATTCGATATTCATCTTCTGTTTTTTGTTTTTACTTTTGCATTTGTATTTTTCATTCCTTTTCCACTCTTGTTGCTGCTGTTGTAACGTTACTGGTTCAATTCAAATGTCAAAACCCATAAAAGACTTTGTTGTTGTTGTTTTTAAAAAAATCTACACGCCTAAATTTACAAAACCATTAAAAGAGAACATAATCCCAGAGAGCTGTAACTGTTGCTAGTCCCCGCTGGCAAAAAAAAATAAACGGGAATCTTGCGACGCACTAAAGACGGGCAACTTTTTCTTCTCTGACATAAAAACTCCTGTGAACCGAAGGCCGTTCACCCCAAAGCAGAAGTATTTTTAACAATGGACTTCCTACGAGCCTGCTGCAAATCAGGCATTGCGCGAATGAAAGTCTGCTGCAGCGAGGCGTTCGCGGAACAAAGGAGCCGCTCAGCGAAAAGCCGCGGCCACGAGCGACAAGGAGCCCTTTGCGTCTGCAACAGCCCCGAACGCGCCTTGCAAAGAAGGCCCCGCCCCGCCTCGGTGACGTCAGCTTCCCCTTCTCTCCCTGCTTTCGCTTTCACGCCCCTCTATGCAAATCAGCGGGCTGGGTCCCGCGGTGCATTGTGGGTGCCGCCTGCAATCCGCAAAGCGGGGGGCTAAAGGGGGCTTCCTTCGTCGGAGGCGACCCGCGGGAAGGGTTCCCTTGTCCCTCCCAACACCCGACCGGGACACGCCAAGCCCGCCAACGGCAACCACTCGAACAGCCGTCCCTGTGACCTGACAAGCTACCGCGGACTCCTCCCTGCCTTCCCAGCCGCGCCGTCCGCTAACCATCCTTGTCTTGGGGTTGCGCTGCTGTTCAATGAACGTATAGTGAGAACAGTACTGCTAACACCTACACAACACATACGCATCCCTGGGGGTTTCACCCCAACGAGGTGCAATTTTTGGAACCTTCCTCTTAATTTGAGTTTCTTGGCAAAAAGAGCTTTTATTTCTCTTATTTATCCAGTTTTGGGGGGGGGGGGTTATCACTCTCCTACCTTTATTTCTATTTCCACTCCTTACAAAATTCCACACTACAATTCTTTTCTCTTCTTCATTTCTCTAACAACCTCTCCCAGTTTCTTTTTACTCCCATTTCCCTCTAGATGGTGCTATCATTCATAAATCTTTCCTACATTAATTACTTTCTCTGTAATAAGGGCTTCAAAACACCAAACTACATGGGGGCTCCTTTCAC
>NW_015171534.1:205869-231418 GCF_001447785.1 Gekko japonicus | reverse complement strand
AGGAGTATCCTATACTCCACTTCAACCTGGCAGGGTCAGAAATGAACACGAAAAATGCCTAACCATTAAAGGTGCCTCAGATTCCTCTGCTTGCACCACTGCCTCCTGTCTTTGCAAACTGCCAACAGCAATTGGCAACCAGAAGGTTTGCAAAATATCAATCCGATAATTCGATGCATCTGTACAACACTACCCCCATTCCCTTGCAAGTAGGAAGATTTACGGTGTTATGATCACAGGAGAAGGAACATGACCATGTCAACATATTCTTCTTTAGTAACAGATAATACATTTGTTCAGATCATATTTATCAGCCCTAGATCCTTCTTCAGTAACAGATAATACACTTGTTCAGATCATATTTATCAGCCCTAGAAGAATATCCACCTATAAACCTAAACTACCTGTCCCTAAAATAATAAGGAATTTTGTGGCACCTAAAAGACTAGCATCTTTATATCTAAAATCAGAACCCACTTTACAGGGCTAAAGACGAAAAATTAACTATCTCGAGGTTTGCAGGCCAAGGTAGAAACGTAAAAGCTATTAATTACAAAATACTCCAGGGAAAATTTTTACATTAACTGTTTCTGAAATATTGAGCAAGCAGATAAAGCTAATGCATACATCCAGTTTATCCCATCACCAAAAATTATACAAGCATTTAAATTCCTTTTGGTGAATCCATAGCTCAAGCTCACTGCAGTGAGTAACAATGGATCATCAACAGCCAGTTTCCAAATCAATAACAAAAACAAACAAGAGTCCAGTGGCACCTTAGAGATTAACAAAATTTTATTCAGCATCAGCTTTTGCAGGTGCAATGTAGTGAGGTTATTTAAAAAAACCAGGGTCAAAGGGCCATGAAATGCAGTACAGGGTGAGATTTAATTACGTAACATTTACGTAACAAAAAGACAAGGACCAGTCAATAACACACATTTATTTCAAGAGCCTGTATGAGAAGAAACAGCTAGTCAGCTGTGCAAAAAACATACAAAGAAATTATCATATTCAACTCCAGTAGGATCTTAGAGACCAACAAGATGTCTTTGTTCACTTTCAGAACATTAACCATGCTAGCCTGTGGCAGAGAAAGCACAAAACGGCTTCTAAAAATTCTAGAATTTTACTCAAGAATTCATAGTTGGAATTCTTTCCAGTGAGGAACACGGAAACAGGCTTTAGAAGAAAAGGAATAAACAGGCCGGAAAGAAATTCAGTTTTGGTTTGGAAATTTGGGTCGTTCCAATGGGAAATGGAAAACCCTGTAAGAGGTCAGGGAAGAGGTGAAAGAGGAAATTTGCTCATCAGTGGTTCGCAGGGCTCTTTTTGTAGCAGGAACTCCTTTGCATATTAGGCGACACAGACCCCTAATGTAGCCAATCCTCCAAGAGCTTACAGAGCTCTTCTTACAGGGGCTCCTGTAAGCTCTTGGAGGATTGGCTACATTAGGGGTGTGTCACCTAATATGCAAAGGAGTTCCTGCTACAAAAAGAGCCCGGGTGCCTACGTATCTACCTTTAAAAAAAAAAGTGCATTATCTACCATTGTACTGAACGAATAATGCAATCTTATGCAGGGTTACTGGAGTCTGAATCCACTGCCTTCAAAGGGCTTAGACTACAGCAGGGCAATGCTCCCTCTAAGCTGTGGAGTCTTGTGAGCAAAAATTCTACTTCGTGAGCTACTGGCCTTAAGTTGTGAGCCAGCGATTTGGCTACTGCATCAATTAGTTTGCTCTGGAGCCCTCCTTCTTGAGCAAAGACAAAAATGTGTGAGCCGGAGGCTAAAAAACTGTGCGCTAGCTCACACTAACTCAGCTTAGAGGGAACACTGCAGCAGGGGTGTCAAACATATGACCCAGGGGCCAGAACCGGCCCACCCAGGGCTCTTATCCGGCCTGCAAGCGACTGGCGCAAGGGAGGGAAGGCAGGAGGCTACTTGGTGGGGGGAGCGGGTGTATGCGGTGATGTGTGTGGTCAAAGCTGTCAAGAAATAGAAAGGAAATTTCTAGAGGGCAGGACTATGAGGCTGAGGTAAAATATTGGGGGGGGGCAGTAAAAGCAGAGAAAGAGGAGGTGTGGTGCTTTTCCACTCCTGCCTCCTCCTACTGCAAATTAGCGAGGATTGGCGAAGCCACTACATGGAGGGGTGGAACCAAGCAGCCAGCGTTGCCACTGCCACACCAAATAGCAATTGTGAGGGGGGTTGGTGAGGCCGGGCACACAGAGCGGCAGTTTACTGACAAAGGGACAGGGCTGGCAGGGGAGAAGAAGAGGAGGAGGAGGAGGGCTGGCATGTGGATTGGGAGGCAACTGGGCTGTCTTGTGCATATCACTCTGAGGGGAAAGAGAAGGAGGAGGAGATTGGATTTATAACCCGCCCTTCACTACCCAAAGGTGTCTCAGAGCGGCTTACAGATTCCTCTCCCTTCCCCTCCCCACAACAGACACCCTGTGAGGTAGTAGGTTGGGATGAGAGAGCTCTTGACAGAAACGGCTCTTTTTCAAGAACAGCTCGTCAGAGCTACGGCTTGCCCAAGGTCGTCCAGCCAGGTGCAACTGGAGGAGTGGGGAATCAAACCCGGCTCTCCCAGATTAGAGTCCGCGCACTTAACCACTACACCAAACTGGCTCTCAGATGCCAGAACCCTCCCTTAAAATCCTCAGCATTTTTTTACAAATAACTTTTATCATAAGAAAATTGTTATAAATAACAATTATTTTTCATCAATGTTTGTGAATTATGTCTAACTGTACATAGCTGAATGTTTAAAAATGTGTTCCTTAAAAATTAGAAGAAGAAGAAGAAGATATGGGATTTATACCCTGCCCTTCACTACCCAAGGGAGTCTCAGAGCGGCTTACAAACTCCTTTCCCTTCCCCTCCACACAACAGACACCCTGTGAGTTAGGTGGGGCTGAGAGAGCTCTTGACAGGAACTGCTCTTTTTCAAGGACAGCTCTTATCAGAACTACGGCTTGCCCAAGGTCGTCCAGCCAGGTGCAAGTGGAGGACTGGGGAATCAAACCTGGCTCTCCCAGATTAAAGTCCGCGCACTTAACCCACTACACCAAACACAAGAGGCCCCAACCTTGGAAGTGCATGTCTGAACAGCCACGGGAGGCAGAGTGAGTGTCGGGGGTGGGGGACTGTGACCTCCATTCTGCCCCACACCTGATCTCAGCCCATGAAGGGAAAGGGGTCGTGGGAAGACAAAAAGCACTCCTTGGGGGTTTTGGAAACGGCCTCTCCGTCAGGTCTTTCCCTCAGCCCCATCGCTTCTGTGGGAAATGCAGAAGGGATGAGAACTGGCGGTGGGGGGGATCTGGGGGAGCCAGGTCCAGATGCCTCCCCCTCCTCCTGAGCCCGGAATCTGTCGTCAGGGTCACCCGGGGCCAGTCATGCAGCCTGGACCACCTCATAGGGCTGGTGGTGGGGATGGGGCAATGGAGGAGGAAGTCTGGTGTGCCTCCTTGAGATCCTCAGAAGTAGGATGAGGGAAGAGAGAAAACAGATTGAGGGACAGATTGTAGCCGTGCTGGGCTGCTGAGGCTGGGTGCGGGGAGGGGGGGGGTGTGCTAAAAAAACTACCTTATTTACTTGCAAAGAAGATGACTCCTAAAAGTGCTATATGGAAATGTAAGATTACCCCCCCCATGGCATCTGTTGGGGGGGAAATCTAGCATTGCATAGGGTTAAATACATTTATTGGAGCTTTTGTGGATTTCCCAGTAAATCAACTGCTTTCACTCCTAGGAATCAATTGCTTTTGTTTGTATTTTGAATAAAAAAAATATCATTAATTGGGTTTATTATGTCATTCATAATGGAGCTGCGGTGGCTCAAGTGGTTAAGACGCTGAACTGCAGGCTGTGGAAGGTCGGTAGTTCAGCAGTTCAAGACCCGAGTTGCCGCATGACGGAGTGAGCTCCCGTCTCTAGTTCCAGCTCCTGCCAACCTAGCAGTTCGAAAGCAAGAAATTGCAAGTAGATAAATAGGTACCACTTCAGTGGGAAGGTAACAGCGTTCCGTGCGCCTTGGTGTTTAGTCATGCCGGCCACGTGACCACGGAAACGTCTTCGGACAGCGCTGGCTCTTCGGCTTCGAAACGGAGATGAGCACCGCAACCCTAGAGTCGGATTCGACTGGCTTTCGAGCAAGGGAACCTTTACCTATGTCATTTATAAAGTTTATCTCCCTAGTACCTGGCATTACATTTTATGGCACACGTGGTCTAGCCCAGAGGTTCCCAAACTTATTTGGCCTACTGCCCCCTTTTCAGAAAAAAAAATTACTCAGCGCCCCCCTGGACAGTGGACAAAAGTCAAGAAGTGGACCAAAAGATTCAGTGACAAATTGGCACATAGTAAAGAAAGATGTTGTAAGTAAAGAAAGATGTTGTCGGCCTGAAGCCAGAGGGCAGCAGCAACCAGCAACCACCACACACTAGCCCAGCAGCAACACCGGTCTTACAAGGTTGCACATGCATGGCTGTGTTTGGCTGTGGGGACCCCTCTCCACCTCCACCTCCCTCCCTGATTTCAGGGGAGACCAGGAGAAGGCAGGAAAAGGGTGCTTGAGATAGGTTCTGGACTCTTCTTTCTTTATGCTTCCGCTGCCCCCATATTTTCATTCAACGCCCCCCAGTTGCACCCAAGGCTCCTACCGCCCACCTGGATCGTTCCAGCAACCCCCCCCCCGGGGGCGGTATGGCCCACTTTGGGAACCAGTGGTCTAGCCCAACAAAGTAACATTTATGTCAGATCTGGCCCTCGTAACAAATTTCAACACCTTTGCACTAGAATAACTGCATAGGATCCCACTGTTGATCTTTCTGGTTGAGCTAGAAAGTGACCCCTGGCTTCACTCGTGTTCTTCTACCCCACTCCATCCAAGCTCTTATGCCCCACACAGGGTGTGGTCAGACGGCATGCTGGGAGCGGTTTAAATTGCTCCGGCCCCGATGCGGTTTTTTTAAACCTGTAGAATCACGATCACACTTGCTCCGGATCGCTGCGCAGCCACATTGCTCCCCGCCATCCACAGGCGGGAGCGTGCGTCAATGTTGTTTTTCTCTCTCTCTCTCTGTTTGGGCATGCACACAGGCAGCCATCTGTAGAACTAAAATTTTCGCGCGTGTGCAAAACAGCGATTGCCACTTCAACTCGACTGCTGTAACTCTTCCTTTTAAACTTTAAAGGAACACTTTCCCTTTAACCTTTCCCCCCGAAAATGGCCTCCGTGAGATCCCGAACTCGTCTAAATGCTAAAACTAGGCACCTTTTAAACATTGTTTTTAATAATGCGGTGGCGGAGCTCCGCCTATGCGCATACCACCAACGCTTTAAAAAATGGTGGATGAAAAGCGGAAGCCTCAGGCAGCTTTCGAGCGGGTAGGGGGTTAAACCGGAAGTGGCTTGACACCGGAGGAGCGATCACACAGGGGGGAAATGCGTCTGGAACCAGAGAATCAGGAAAACACCACTTGGGGACCTGGTATCAAAATACTCCCGTTTAAAGGGGATTTGAGCCAGAAAGCGACGGCTGGGAACGGGAGGCAGATGTTGACCATGTGATCGCGTGTATAACATCCATTTCTGAACTGGCACGACACCAGATCAAATGGTGCGTCTGACCGCACCCACAGAGTGCAACACTATCAAACTATGAACTGGAGTGACCACGCTGTTAGAGCGCCTAGGGTGTGGTACTTGTCTGTTCGAGTAACAGTGGTGGATATTTCAGAATGCAGCCTGTCGGAAAAGCATCTACTCACTTCCCTATACGATTCTCACTCACAGACGACTGCAACAACACATCCAAATAAACAATGTTAGTGTATCTGAAGTGCCCATAAAAACTCTTAACCTCAGTATTTATTTATTTGATAAGGGTGACAGGGCTCTTTGCTGCCACAGACTAAACACAGCTTGCAGAAGGATATTTTTGTTTAAAAACTGGCCTGGGAGTTAGTGTCAGAAAACAAAGGATGGTCTGATGTTGTGGTGCCTCTACATGCAACGAAAACAAGACAACTCTTCGGAAGTGTTCCTTTTTGTGCTTAGAAAGCTGTAGCACTTGAAAAAAATGCAACCCCGTATTCAAGAAAGGACAAGCAGGCTCCCAGGCTGCCAAAGATGAGGGAGTGCTTGCCTCGTGAGAGGCTAGGGCTGCCAAGTGGGGGCGGGGGCGGGTAAACCCCCGCTTTGGAGGCCCAATTTCTGCCACCGTGGAATCGGGCCCCGGGGAGAACTCCGCCCCCCAAAGCGCAGCGTGGCCACGTCACCAGAGGTGATGCAACCACGTCAATCACGTTGGGGGCGTGGCCCCGATCATCGGAGGGAAAACTCTATGGTTTTCCCTCCGATGATCGGGGCCATGCCCCCAACATGATCAACGTCGCGCGTCACTTCTGGTGATGTGTTGGCGGCGTGCGCACACAAAGCACGCGCACACAACAAGAAACAGCCCCCGGAGTGCAGCGAGGCTCCCCCGCCAGTGAGTAAAATTCACTTGGCAACCCTATGAGAGGCCTCAATTACCCAACAGGCCCCTCTTTCTAAACTAGAAACCCACTGCCTCCTCTCACAGTCTTTTTTTTTTTTAATTCAAAGCAGAAGAGGATCCATCAGATGGTAATGCCCTGCCATTTCCAAGGGCAATATTTATCAATACATGAATGGTGAGTGTACGCTTTCTCATTTAGGAGGTCATAAATTATCCACATTGTGCCATTTCAGATTGGAACTATACATCCTATCACTTTGGGACTGCACATTCAGATTCAAGGGTTAGACTGGGACTATGCATGCCATCACAGCCTTGTGAGTATAACACCCAATTACTACTTCTCCTCTGCAAATCACCTCCTAAATGCTGAGCTTGATCTGTCTGACAGGTAAGCTGTAATACTAGGTGGCAGTTCAGCGCCAGGAACAAGGACACTTAGTCAGAAAACAGATGTCATTGGTGGGTAAATAAAATGCTGGGGAAAGTATCAAAACCCGACAGCATAGAGCAAGATAGGTCACCAGCTGCTTCCAAGCAGAATGAATGTACCACAGGTTCCACAGAGCAACAGTAAAAACTATAAGGGACTAAGTATAAAAACAATTACAGTCGCATTTCCCTAGCTCCTAAGACCAGACAATGGAGAAACGCTTAAGGCCTCTAAGCCTTTTTGGCTATCTGCTTGTATAATCAGAGTCTAAGATTAACCAAGGGCCCAGACCACCACAGTAATTATCCAGTTATTTCCAAAGCTGAAGCGGGGGGGGGGGGGGCCCAACCATGTTGCCCATCACAAGGGAAGACCAGAAGAGACTGGCCTTCCATGCACACCTCCCAACCAACCCAGACCAATAAAGGAGCCACTAGCAATAACCTGATGTACAGCACTCTGCTGGGAACAGACCCCCGCGACTTTTCTGTAGGTAACATGGCTGACAGCTATACCAAAGTATAGACAAACAAGGAATGTAATGAAGATCACTTCAAGCAAGACGGAATGACAATGGCAATTGTCCACGAAGCCAAAAAAAATCTGACACAGAAAAAAACATCAGAAAGCATACACAGCATAGAAAAAGAATCGACACTGTTTTAAAGTAGTGTTCTAGCATGAAACGTCTACTAAATTCTCAGGAAAGACAACGCAAGTTTTCACAAGTTAGGAGGAAACACAATTTCTGCAATCTGTATATGCCCCTATGCAGGGCTTTTTTTGTAGAAAAAGCCCAGCAGGAACTCATTAGCACAATAGGCCACACCCAACAGCAGAAACTCATTAGCATATTAGGCCACACCCCTGATAGCACAGCTCATTGGCATATTAGGCCACACACCCCATGTTACCAGAAATGTGGTCATCCAGCCACACCCACCTTTTGCTTCTTATTCCGTTTACCTTGTTTGTTGTCAAAACCCAGGGCCTTTTTTTGTTGCAGGAACTCTTTTGCATGTTAGGCCACACAGCCCTAATGTAGCCAGTCCTAATGAGTTTCTGATGTTGGGTGTGGCCTATTATGCTAATGAGTTCCTGCCGGGCGTGGCCAACTCGGGAGCCAGCTGGAACTCCGTTCCTGTGCGTTCCTGCCCAAAAATAGCCCTGCTCCTATGGCACCAGTGCTTGTGTCCTATCTATGCATCAACCCTTTTACCACGCCATGGTTCCCCCTTTTGGCTCAGATCCAAATACGGGGCAACCCTTTTCTCCATCTACCTATTTTCAGGAGCCTCATCGCCACCAGACACTTTCACTGTATAACGGAATCTTCATACTTCCTAGAGGGACTTCCTCATAACCAAGGCTTGCTTGCTTTCTTTTTTCTTTTGAAAAATAGGTGCCAGAACTCTCAAGGGGGAAGCAATGTTCATAACCATAACTATCTCACCAGATAGTAGCGGTAAGCAGAATCACACCCTACTTTCACCAGTTTCTAAAAATTCGCAAGCGCGTGGTGGCTATCTCAGGCTTGCCACTAGGGGCACTTGCCGCCGTGCGCTTCTGAATTTTTAGAAACGAGTGGAAGTCCCACAAGCCTTAGGAAGACTTAACAGCTTGATAAAGATATCGATTGGAAACAGACCTGTCGTAAATTACAAACCTTGATGTCTCCATGCTTCAAGGGACTTGTCTTCGGCTGTTGCAGAGAATGTTTCTTTCTGTTCTTACAGCCTAAGAGGACTGTTGATTGGCTTGGTCCCTTTAAGATCACATTTCAGCAGGGTTTACGTCCCACTTGTATTTGTATGTCTTTTAATGTAATAATGCACTTTGCATGATAGTTTATATCTCTATATCACTATAAATATTGTTTACATTCTTTAAGGTTGCTATTGTATGTTTGGTTGATTGAAAAATTTAAATGGCACACTGCTGTAGTAGGTCCTTTCATAACTTATTTTAAGTTCAGCTCTTGCAGGGTTGCCACTAAAATTTTATTTTTCATTTCCCTGACCACCATTGGTCAATTTCCCTGAACACCATTCAAATATAACCACAAGTTTAAAAATGAATAGGTCAGCGCTCCCTCTAAGCTGCGGAGTCTTGTGAGCAAAAAATTCTATTTCGTGAGCTACTGGCATGAAAGTTGTGAGCGAGCAATTTGGCTGCTACGTAATTTAGTTTGCTCCGGAGCCCTCCTTCCTGGGCTAAGACAAGAATGTGTGAGCCGGAGGCTAAAAAACTGTGAGCTAGCTCACCCTAACTCAGCTTAGAGGGGACACTGGTCGTATTGCATTAATGCAAGGTAAGGTTCCACTCTACAACTACACAAGTCTCAACTGCAAAAATATTTGTCAAAGAGATTTAATATCAGAGTCTTTCAACATTAACTGCAGCAACATCTGTTTTGCAATTGCACCAAAACTTACACCAAGATACAAATTTCAATTCAAGTAAACTCTGAATGCTAACAAATGACATAACATTTTTGTTCTTGTTTTAAAGGTACACTAAAAATTATATAAACGTTCTATCTAAAAGGGTTGGGAAAGGGCATCATTGAGTTCTACTTGTATTCTGCTACTTCTCTATTCCAGTTGCCACAAGAACAGATCAGGATCTTGCAGCAGCAGGTCAGAAATCCACGGCTTGAATATATTTTAATCACAATTTCCCTGACTTCAAACCAATTTTCCTGACTTTCCCTGACCAATTTTCATTTCCCTGACTTTCCAGAAAGTGGCAACCCTGTCTTGCAAACGTTGTTTACAACTACAAGGGGATTTTGAAATATCACTAACTACTTCACTTTTTTGTTGTTCAGTCGCACAGCCGAGTCCGACTCTCCGCAACCCCATGGAACACATCACGCCAGGCCCTCCTGTCTTCCGTCCTGCTCCAGAATTTGCTTAATTTCATGTTCGTTGTCTTGTCACTACAGACAGACTAATTCATTATTAACAACCTCATTAACAGTATTAACTACTTCACTACGTACAGACTAATTCATGAGGGGTATGATAAAACTTCTCTGTTAAACTTTGAGTTAACTGCAATATTCATGCCACTTACTATTTTTTAGATTATCTGACTGCTTGCTCTCTAATTTTCACTGCTGATATAGTGCTTCTTTCTTGTTATTTTAGTTGTTCTGTTTCTATGTTCAATATTATTTTCATGTTGTGAGTACCCTGAGAATCTGCTTTGGTCCAAGAGACAGGATATAAATTATATACCAAGCTGGACTCCACAGTTGGGGGCCCCCCCGCGGGTCAGCAATGGTCGTGGTTAACAAGTTGGTCTTGATGTCATACACATCAAGTCCCACTGCTTTTGTAATTTCTCTCCCACAGTACATTTAGGTTGGAATTCTTGCCAACATGGCTGTTTACATCCAATGAAGCTTCTCTAATCTACTTTTCAGTCTGCAGGGCAAACAAGCCTACATTGTGGTAGCACTCCGTTCCATTGGGCCTGACATGAGTGGCAAAAGGTTAGGGAAGGGAGGGCCTGGGGGATCCCTCCCTTTTGTTAGTCTTTCCATTTTTCCAGTGGAAAAATTGGAAATTTGGGACAGCCCAGAAAAACCACTCCCATGAATATCTTCTCTTTAGGAATGAGTTTTGTTTTTGTTTTTTTAAACAAGGTTTTCCTCATTCAGAATGGGTGGTATCAGTATTTTTGTGTAAGATAATGTACAACTTTAGAGACTGATCATTCTTAGGCATACTCCAGAAACATACAATGACTTTTTAACACGCATTTGATTGAAAGTGGCCAATTTTGTCCACAATTAATAAGATGCAACGTGTATTATAAGACACCATTAAAGAGCTCGATGTTTTAAATGTTGTAAAGTTTACCCAAAGTGGCTGTTAATAAAATAATGACTGTACAAGACTGGTTTGGTTAAGGTAGCAAAGAAGGCAACCCTAAAATTAGTTACCAGCCAGTTTGGTGTAGTGGTTAAGTGCGCGGACTCTAATCTGGGAGAACCGAGTTTGATTCCCCACTCTTCCACTTGCACCTGGCTGGATGACCTTGGGCAAGCCATGGTTTTGATAAGAGCTGTCCTTGAAAAAAGAGCAGTCTTTGAAAGAGCTCTCTCAGCCCCACCTACCTCACAGGGTGTCTGTTGTGGGGAGGGGAAGGGGAAGGAGTTTGTAAGCCACTCTGAGACTCTCTTGGGTAGTGAAGGGCGGGGTATAAATCCAATCTCTTCTTCTGCTGCTTCTTCTATTTCATTTTATACTCTGTCTTTCCCCCCAAGGGGGACCCAAAGCAGTTTACATCATTCTCCTCTCCTCCATTTTATCCTCACAACCACCCTGTGAGGTAGGTTAGGCTGAGAGTTTGCAGCCATCTAAGGTACCCAGCAAGCTTCCATGGCACGGTGGGGGTTCGAACCTGGGTCTCACGGATTCTAGTCCAGCACTAAACGCTATACCACACTGGCTCTCCCAGTTACAACCCTTCGAAGCAAAAACTTCAATAGACATTGAAGGGTGTAACTGTGCTTACGACTGAACGGATGTAAAGGCCAGGGATGCAACAGCTTGCATTTCTCAGTCTTTAGTACTTGCTATATTCGCCATTCTGATTGTAGAGACTAAAGCTTTTGAAGTCCATAGATATGCCAAGTAGCACAAGTGTATCTGCTGTATTTAAATGATGTGTTTTAAATGGTTTTTGGGGTTTTTAAAAACTCTCTTTATTTATTTTCCACAACAAATCATACAAGAACATGCGAAAATTCCAATAACAAACACTCGACATTCCTACAAAAATAGTTGCAGTATCAATCAGGGGCTCTTGAACTTCAAAGAAATAGCAGTAATATTGATAGCTAATACTTATATCTTATGGGTTTTGATTGTTAGTAATTTACATCAGGACCCACTTTTGGTAGTGAGTATTTGCCGGTAATATATCCTGTGTGCTAAGAAATGAAAATATCGGGAACCAGGTTGATTCAAATTTGAGGTTAGAAGACCGTAAGGTTTGAGCTCTATGTACTTTACCTGCTATCTTTGCCATCACGAATTGTTTTAAATGGTTAAAGCGTTAAAATCAGTGTAGCTTGATAAGTATTGTGCACATTTGAATTCCGTCTTCCCAGATTTTCATTTTCTACTGCTTTGCCAAAATCCCTAAACATTTCACACGGCTGAGCACAGCAAATTTCCCCAGCACCTCCACATGGAACCCAGGCACTGAGAATAAGTCATTACCTTGGGGCATAGGAAAGAATTCCTGTCCCTCACTGAGCTGGAAACTCCATTACACTCCTTTATGATCTGACCCAGGGCCATCTTAAGGATTTTTGGTGCAGAACCATTGCAACCCATTCTCCCCCCCACACACACACACACAGAGCTGCCTGCTCTTCCTTCCTCCCTCTCTCCGTGGAAGGAAGGCCGGGTGAGGATGCCATGGCCTCCAGTGCCACCACTGGTCACAAAGTGTTGGGGCTGGTAGTGTTGCTTGGGGCTGCCACCTGCCCTGGCTGATATGGCCCCGGCTGGGACCTCCTTGCGCCTCTTCGAGCTCCTCTGTCCTACCCTGATGCTCTCAGCAATCACCTAAGTCCGCCTAATAGCACCTCTCTGACACGGCTCAGTAAGGTTGTTCTCAGGTTCTTCTCTATTTTCAGTTATACCTAAGAACAGCTACTTGACCCACAACACTGCTAATTTCTCCATTTCTCCAGAGTGCCAGTTTGGTGTGCGCGGACTCTAATCTGGGAGAACCGGATTTGATTCCCCACTCCTCCACTTGCACCTGCTGGGTGACCTTGGGCAAGCTGTAGTTCTGACAAGAGCTGTCCTTGAAAAAGAGCAGTTTCTGTCAAGAGCTCTCTCAGCCCCACCTACCTCACAGGGTGTCTGTTGTGGGGAGGGGAAGGGAAAGGAGTCTGTAAGCCGCTCTGAGACTCCTTTGGGTAGTGAAGGGCGGGGTATACATCCAATCTCCTCTTCTCTTCTTCTTCTTCCATTTAATAGATTAAGAAGAGAAGAAGAAGAGGAGATTGGATTTATACCCCGCCCTTCACTACCCAAAGGTGTCTTCCCCTCCCCACAACAGACACTCGGTGAGGTCGGTGGGGTTGAGAGAGCTCTTGACAGAAACGGCTCTTTTTCAAGAACAGCTCTTATCAGAACTACGGCTTGCCCAAGGTCATCCAGCCAAGTGCAAGTGGAGGAGTGGGGAATCAAACCCGGTTCTCCCAGATTAGAGTTCGCGCACTTCACCACTACACCAAACTGGCACTCTGGTTTTGTGGGGGGCACCAAAGTTTGGCTGACAACACAGGGGAAATTCACCTTTAGTCACTTGACAGATTCAGGCCTGGTGACTGATGTGTGCTAAACAGAATCTGGGTTCGATGCCCATCAGTGCCATAAAGGAAAACTATATATCGCCACCTTGCTTAACTGCTTCTATGTGCAACATTTTATCTTTTCGGCAATTCTAAAATTTGGGGGACTATGGAGCACAAATAGCATATTTTTAAAATTATTATTTAATATTTCCAGGTGCCAGCATCAAATTTCTAAAAGCTTGGGCCACTAGGTATCTTGGTTCCCCCCCCCCAAGTCTTGGAACCCTATGAAACAGACTTGGGACAAAAGCAGAAAAGCAAATCTATCTCTACCCCACCACATGCCCTCTCCCCTCCCAAGTGAGAATTATCAGAGAAGTGAAGGAGAGGCTCATCTTTCATGAAAGTGGAAACTTCCAGAGCCTTGTGTATTTGGGATTAGCCTATCAAATGTAGGAAACCCACCCACCCACATACACACTACCCAGCCAAAATGTTCTCTCAAAGTATCTAAACTTGGGAGTAATAGGCTTCAGACATAATCAAACAATGACACACTCTAAGAAGATATTCTGCCCCCAGTAGTGCTGAAGCTCTTTTATGTGAATATGAGATTATGGGATCTTAACACTTCTTTATAACAACTTGCCACCTAAAAGGAACATTTGCATCGGAAACGCCTAGCTATTATACAGCAGTTCCATAGCTGTACCAACTCTAGCAGGAGGTACCATTAAGTGTACTGCAGCCTTCATGCAGTTCACAGATCTTAAAAAGGTAAAGGTTCCCTTGCTCAAAAGCCAGTCGAATCCGACTCTAGGGTTGCGGTGCTCATCTCCGTTTACAAGCCAAAGAGCCAGCGCTGTCCGAAGACGTTTCCGTGGTCATGTGGCCGGCATGACTAAACACCAAGGCTCACGGAACGCTGTTACCTTCCCACCGAAGTGGTACCTATTTATCTACTTGCAGTTTCTTGCTTTCGAACTGCTAGGTTGGCAGGAGCTGGAACTAGAGATGGGAGCTCACTCCGTCATGCGGCAACTCGGGTCTCGAACTGCTGAACTACCGACCTTCCACAGCCTGCAGTTCAGCGTCTTAACCCCTTGAGCCACCGCAGCTCTTACACTGCAGTAATTTCTTTACTGCAGTACACCAACAGCAACTCTGGAGAAAAAGCCACCACTGTGGGATGCACAAGTGATGGAGCTGGTTTGTAATGGCACATGCCTCCCTAGTTTCAGAATATTTTCACTCTCTGTGGTATAGCACATAAAGCAAGATGCCAATTATCATTAAAATGCTTTAAGAAATTCCAAATGAGACTGCACAAACATACACAGATATTGACTTGGGCAGGGGAACCAACTCGAGAACTATGTCATGAGTGTTATTCTGCTGGAGCCTCCAGGAACACTCACAAACACACCCCTCTGGAATATCCACTTTTCAGAGTTTTTCCTGGAAACACATCATTACCAGTGTTCCCTCTAAGCTGAGTGAGTGTGAGCTAGCTCACAGTTTTTTAGCCTCCGGCTCACACATTTTTGTCACAGCTCAGGAAGGATGGCTCCAGAGCTAACTAATTTATGCAGTAGCCAAATGGGTCACTCACAACTTTAATGCCAGTAGCTCACAAAGTAGAATTTTTGCTCACAAGACGCCACAGCTGAGAGGGAGCATTGATCACTACCAGGATTAAAACCGTCAACATTCCAATATTTTGCCAGATCACACAGTAAAAATCCAGTTGGAAAGTGCATTGAAAGTGGATTGAAAGTGGATTATTTTGTGTGTGTGACCGCAGCCCAGGAGTTAATGTTCCCTGGAGTGGAGAACTTATTTGATTGGCTGCTCTACGTGCTCTGATTGGCCAGCATCAGCTGAGAGAAAGTATAACATCAGCTGTTCTGGAGAGGAAAGGGTTGTTCGTCTTCTGACAGAGGAAAGGATAACTGGAGTCAGTGTTCTGACAGGGTTAATGACAAAGGGACTTCCACAGAGAGAAGAGACTCCTTTGCCCTACAGTATCAGAACTACTCTGAGGGAGAATTGTAATTCTGACTCAAGAAAGATACATAGACAACAGATAACTGGAAGAGAGATTTGGCAAGGGTGTAACGCCCACTCAAGCCAAACAGAAAAGGGTTATTGCTTCTTAGGGAAAAGAAGAATAATTCCTGCCAGTAAAAAAGGGTTGTGCTCTGAAGAGAACCCAGGTCTGTGGTAAAGGGAATAAGTGGAAGGAAAGTACAAGTAGCCAAGTACAGTGGCTGGATCCAACCCACTGCTCCCTCCCCTGAAATGTTATGGTCATGACCTTAATAGCAGCCTTTTCCAAGAGAGGATGGTTTTATAATACACAAATAATCTAATCTTTTGTCAAATAATGTTCTTTAATGTAATAATGTATCTGCTTAGAATACGTTATGTCCAGGGCTATTTTGGGGCAGGAACGCACAGGAACGGAGTTCCGGCTGGCTCCCGAGTTGGCCACGCCCAGCAGGAGCTCATTAGCACAATAGGCCACACCCAATAGCAGAAACTCATTAGGATTGGCCACATTAGGGGTGTGTGGCCTAACATGCAAAGGAGTTTAAAAAGGCCCTGGGTTTTGACAACAAAAAAGGTAAACAGAATAAGAAGGAAAAGGTGGGTGTGGCTGGATGACCACACTTCTGGTAACATGGTGGTGCGGCCTAATGGGCTAATGAGCGGTGCTGTCAGGGGTGTGGCCTAATATGCTAATGAGTTCCTGCTGTTGGGTGTGGCCTATTATGCTAATGAGTTCCTGCTGGGCTTTTTCTACAAAAAGAGCCCTGTTTGTCCCACTTTATTTCTTTGGACTCAAGGCAGCTAATGGAGCAAAAAGGTGCAAGGATACCAATAACAACTGAATAAATAATAAACTGAATACATAAATAATAAATAAATAATAGAATAAAAGTTCATCCACAAGATAATAGCAAGATCGGTGGGGCCCATGGCTCAACAGTAGAGCATCTGCTTTGCATGCAGAGGGTCCCAGGTTCAATCCTCAACATCTCCAGGTAAAAAGATCAGGAAGCATGTAGTCTCTACCCGAAAGCCTGAACAGCCACTGCCAACCAGAGTAGACAATTTGATAATACACTCGTTTCTCATATGAGTCATGTAAGCATAAAACAACATGCAGGGTGCATGTGAGTTTATAGATGACCAAATGCAAAAGACAGCTCTCTGCTCCAAAGCACTGGCAGTCTAAAGCTGAACTCTGAGACATTAAAGCAAGATATGAACAACAAGATGAGTGTACTGAAGACACACTTGTTTATGCCTCTTCCTTTGAGTAAGAATAATACTAAGGGGTTAAGCCACAGGCTACACAGAGCAGTTCAGCTGGGAACAGAGAAAGAAACGGGGCAGTAGGTGACCTGCAGCAGAGTTCCAGACATCAGGGGCAACAAGGGAGAATGTTCAGAATGATTTATGTCTATCTCAGATTCTTTAAAACAATCTGAAAAGCAAGCCAGGATTAGAAATGTGAAGGCCCGGGGGGGAAACAGAAAAATTCAGGGGGGAAACCGTTTTTCCCGTTTTTTCTGAAGCCTTTTTGGGGTTTTTCTGAAAAACTGGAAAAATTGAAAAGAGAAAAGAAAAAAAAAAGATTATGGAATGTTTTATTTTAACATGATGAATAAAATATTTTAAGATAAGGTGTTCAAATGTTTTCCAAATCATTTCTAAAAAAATATGTATGGTATAAGATTGATCTAATTTCTGTTCACTGAGGACAAGCAAGTCCTAGGTTACAAACTGAACTCTCCAATGCAAGAACAAGATGCATTTCTTCCTTTAGGAGGTGCTATTGTCACAAGAAAAGAAAAAGGTTTCAGTTTTGTTTTTGCATGTGGGTGGGTATTCTGTTTGTAATAATTGTTTGGATACACTATATTTGTAATATGCTAGTTGTGATAATTTCATGCCAAGTAAAAATGTCCATAGTCATATTTTATGTTCCTAAAGTAACAGAATGACTTTCAATCTGGAAAAGAAAAAAGAAGTGCTAGTGTAGAATTTTTTCAATTTTTCCAGAATGTCCGGTTTCCCCCCGAAAAAACCTGGATTTTTTTCCTGAGCTTCAAAATTTCCAGAAATTTTACATCTCTAGCCAGGATTAGAGTTTCCAGTCCTGGAACACCCCCAAAATCCCCCCACTGGTGCATTGAGGAGACCTGGCGACCCTAGCCAGGATAGATAAGGCAAAAACTGAAATAAAACCATATAAGTATTTAGATATTTACCGCCTGCTGTCTAAAGTACAATGGGACAGATGTTTATGATCAAAGTGCCAGTTGAGACAACGGCTTTCGCAGTGCTGATTTCAGCCCCCGTCTCACCAGCTGTCATCAGCGATGTGGGGTTGAAAATTCGCCAATGATGTATTTTGCCACTGAAAGTTTTCCACCCCATATATGTAAATATAGTCTATCTATAAAGATAGTTTCAGAGGGGAGTTATGTTAGTCTGCGGTAGAACAGTTAGATTTGAGTCCAGTAGCACGTTAGAGACCAACAAGAACTTCAGGGTAGGGGCTTTCTTTTACTCTTGAAAGCGGATACCCCGAAACTCTTGTTGGTCTCTAAGATGCTACTGGACTCAAATCTGTTTAGCTATCATTGCCAGGGCAGTTTTGTTGCAAATCAGTCACATTAGATAATTGTGGGATATGAAGCATGGACAAAACCCAGTGCCTGTACATAGTCCAGGCTTGTACACAGTATATTTGCCTTTTTTTTACTAAGAAGGGGAAGTCGTGGAAGCAGTGACAGACTTCACATGCCTGGGATCCCAGATCACTGCAGACTGTGACTGCAGCCATGAAATTAAAAGACGCCTGCTCCTTGGGAGGAAAGCGATGGCGAACCTAAACAGCATGATAAAAAGCAGAGACATCACCCTGCCAACAAAAGTCTGCATGGTCAAAGCAATGGTATTCCCAGTAGTCATGTATGGCTGCGAGAGTTGGACCATAAGGAAGGCCGAGCGCCGAAGAATAGATGCTTTTGAACTATGGTGATGGAGAAGAATCTTGAGAGTCCCTTGGACTGCAAGGAGATCAAATCAGTCAATCCTAAAAGAAATCAACCCTGACTGTTCCCTGGAAGGCCAGATAATGAAACTGAAGCTCAGATACTTTGGCCACCAAATGAGAAGGGAGCACTCACTGGAGAAGACCCTGATGCTGGGAAAGATTGAAGGTCAAAGAAGAAGGGGACGGCAAAGGATGAGATGGTTAGACAGTGTCATAGATGCAACCAACATGAAATTGAGCCAACTTCAGAGGACGGCGGAAGACAGGAAGACCTGGCGTGATCTGGTCCATGGGGTCATAAAGAGTCGGACTCAACTGTGCGACTGAACAACAACTAATATTACTCAAATCTGAAATGGAAATTTCCCCAGAAAGCCCATATCACTGACTGTCAATTATGCCCGAACAGTGACTCTACCGTGGGCCCGACTAACCCCCGATAGTAACCATGTAAATGAAAGGCCAGACAGTTTCCCCACCCGTAACATATCAACCTGTGTAAAGACAAATGTTACAAATCAGCTTTACTTTTTATTAGCATTGTCCTTCTGAAGATATTTTTATTTGCTTTCCCTTTGATCAGGCATCAAAGGTGTAGAGCACTTGAAAGAGCATTTGTGATGCAAGCTCGTTGAACAGTCGCTTACAGTGAGAATTGTAGGATATTTTTAATGTACCTCAAACAAACACATAAATGTTGTTTTTTGTTTTGAAGAAGAATCGCTGACATATTGAGGTCAGGAGCTTTAACACACCTGGGACTATGGAATTCGGCTCCCTCCCTCCCTTTTGAGACGAGAAAGTTAGAGAGGATGCCAGTTGCTGTGGCTCTCCATGGCTACAAATTCCTGTAGTGAGAACCAAACCACTTCTATGCAAGATATGATAAGGCTGTTGTCAATTGGCCTTGCCCAGAACAAATCACAAACTCTGAAACTGAAATCACTGGTTCAATCCCTCTTACTTCCAGTCATTCTCAGGAATCAGGAGCTGGAGTCCATAGTGGACAAGAATCCTTAGTCTCTTCATTTGCTTTACTAAACATATTCTTTATGTGCAGCCATCTCTGAGCCTGTACATTATTTTGTTTGCATCCCTTGAAGCACAGTTTAATTCTGACAATAAATATAAATAATCTGGATTGGCGATACGTCCGCCTCAAGGGAGGGTTGTTGGAAGGGTCTACAGGGTTTTCCAGGTATCCCTCAAGGCTTACACAAGAAGCCAAATCAGCATGGGAAAAAATCAGCAAGGATATGAACATTCAAATAATGCAGGCACATGCATAAACACACACACTTCCTAACACTATAACAGGGGTGTCAAACTCATTTGTTATGAGGGCCAGATCTGACATAGATGAGTCCTTGTTGGGCCGGGCCATGTGTGTCATAAAATGTAATGCCAGGTAGCGGAGATATAAACTTTTTAAAGGACACAAACACAAAGGTTTTTTTTTTACTTAAAATAAAAACATGCTTAAAACATTAGCTCTGTAAGCTGCAAACCTACTTTTGATGTATTGACATTCACCACAGAAATCTTAAACTCAGAGTTCTGAGTCTAGGACCCGGGTTAAAACATGAAATGGCTGAATGATTAAGAGAGTCTGACAAAGCAAGCTATGATGCAGCAGCAGCAGCAGAACTGGAAGCAGGAGATTGCCAGTTCCACTGCGGACCTGATGGAAGCCCTCCAGGGGCCTGATCCGGCCCCCAGGGCTGCATGTTTGACACCCCTGCACTACAAGAATTTAAAATGTCAAAGAAAAACATTTTCATTCCAGCCTTTTGATGCAAGATTAAAGTAAAAGTAAGCTACAGTCTGAGGAGTGCCAGAGCTGATGCTTATTAATTTTCAACTGCAGTAAGAAAAGCAGGAGGCTTGACACACAGAGGATAGAGCATACACACACAAAAAAGATTGACTTTTTTTCTGTAACCGCTGGAAGTATGCCATTCTCATGCAGGTTAAAAAAAATAAACACAGGAGGGGTACTTCTGAATTCTGTATTCAACTAGTTAGTCAAATTCCTAGTATACTATACACAGTTGTGGCAAACAAGTGCTTTTAAAATATGGCTTCCCATGCTGTTCCTCATTTCAAAACTGGGACATTTTAAAGACTGATTTTCATTGTACTTGCAAGTCATCCACCCACTAAGAATGTATTTGCTACCTAAACTAAGCAGACCAGTTTGTTTTGACAAGTGGGGGGGGAAGCCCCCCAAGACCTCCGAACAGAGGGAGGAGGGCTTCCTTCTGTTGCAGAGGCTTCTCTGCAGCACCCAGTTTCGGAGGCAACTCTGTTCAACTTTCCTTTCCAGGTTTGGGAGAAGATACAGTATAAGTATAAAATAAGGGTGTACGGAGGGAATCTAGCTAAAGAAGATAAGAAATCTTAGATAAATTGAGGAAGAATCAAATAATGTTTAGACTATGAATTAGAGGAAGTTGTACAGTGGTTTGGTTAAGCGGGTAAAGAAAGGGAATAAGATAACGAGGATGGAGATTATTTATATGCTTTCAATGTTTAATATGATTTCTTGATAGAGGAGAACATACAGAAAATGAAGTGTTATGAATTGTATAAAATATATGGATACATGTACACTTAAAATATTAATTTAAAAAAAAGTGGAGGGGAAGTATTCCAGACTGCATTCCAGCCAGGTTGGTGTAGTGGTTAAGTGTGTGGACTCTAATCTGGGAGAACCAGGTTTGATTCCCCACTCCTCCACTTGCACCTGCTGATGTGACCTTGGGTCAGTCACAAGCTCTGGCACAGCTGTTCCTGAAAGAGCAGTTTGTGTCAGAGTTCTCTCAGCCCCACCCACCTCACAGGGTGTCTGCTGTGGGGAAGGGAAGGGAAGGGAGTTTGTAAGCCGCTCTGAGACTCCAAGTGAAGGGCGAGGTATAAATCCAATCTCTTCGTCTTCTTCTTCTCTTCTAAACTCATTCTCAATTGTAGACAGAGCAAACACAAAATTGCCAAATTACTGTATTAGTTATGCAGCTGAAAAATCTGGGTGGATTTTGAAGCCAAGAGAATTTTTATATTGGGTTTGACAAAGAGACTGAGGCTACATCTAAACCATAAAGCATTTAAGGGTGGACAGGATGGATGGGAACTGGGACGGGAAAAGATTGGGAGTGCTCTTCCTATCACGAGGTGTGCATTTTGGAAGTTCAATGAACTGTGATAATGAAGCTACCACCACCTAAAGCAAAAAATGATACAAGCTGAGAACAAACAGACAAAACAAATCTCTATAAAAGCCAGCAGGTGGAGAGAATATGGAGTGGGAGCTTTTACACTTTTGTTGTCTGTAAACTTTTTTTTAGGTATAAAACAAATATACTAGCAATGCAATCCTAAACACAGTTACGTCCTTCTAAACCAATGGATTTAGAAGTACATAACTTTTTTTAAGGATTGCACTGTAAGAACTTCAGGACATTTTGTTGGGTGATAGTGAGATATTGAAAAAGTGGTAATTAGCAGAGATAAGATAGTCCAGCAGTCCCAGAATAAAATAATTCACTCAGAGTCCATGTGTGATTAAAATATAAAGTTTTTACTAAATTCTAGCATAGGAAGGGTAACTGGGATGAAAATAACAACAGAGCATAATCGGCTACATCCTTATCAATGTTCCCTCTAAGCTATGGAGTCCTGTGAGCAAAAATTCTACTTGGTGAGCTACTGGCATTAAAGTTGTGAGCTGGTGATTTGGCTACTGCATAAATTAGTTCGCACTAGAGCCCTCCTTCCTGAGCGAAGACAAAAATGTGTGAGCCAGAGGCTAAAAAACTCTGAGCTAGCTCACACTAACTCAGCTTAGAGGGAACACTGATCCTTACTCTACAAAGACAAAAGTAGGAGAGAGAGAGATTATGGCTACTCTTTGTCAGAACACCAAAACAAAGAGGGGAAGAGAGCCATAAAATGCTAATACACCTTGACACTTTAGTCCCAATCAAATTCCTAGATCAGGGAGAAAATTCCCAGGTATTCTACAGCTAAAGAACATTGGTTACATGAAAAACATGTGACTTCCTGTGAGTAACATAAACAAACATTTAACCCCCGATATACTGAGTGTTTTCAACTTGTAATACCCAACACATTTTCAACATGCAGCACATAAAACTTTGCAACATCGATCTTCAGCAAAGAAATCCCAGACACAGAGGCTTCTTTTTGCTCCTACTTTTATCACAATCCATACATTTTAACAGTGCTGCAATGTCTTTATTAAAAAGATTTCTAGAGTCAGTCTTCTTCAGTTCCCTGTTAAATCTAAAGTCATGCACTGCATTGTTGTTGTTAACATAAGAAGATAAGAGACGCCAATGTTGGATCAGGCCAAAGGTCCATCCAGTCCAACACTCTGTCACACAGTGGCCAAAAATACCAGGTGCCATCAGGAGGTCCAGCAGTGGGGCCAGGACATTAGAAGCCCTCCCACTCTTGACCCCCCCAAGCACCAAGAAGACAGAGCATCACTTGCCCCGGAGTCCCTATCTATACCTTGTGGCTAATAGCCACTGATGGACCTCTGCTCCATATGCTTATCTAATACCCTTTTGAAGCCATCCATGTTTGTTGTTGTTCTAAAAATGACAACATAGCCCAATTGTATCATTTTAAAGGAAAACATGCTCTTTTTAGGCACTCTCACCTTTGTTTAAAGTTTGGGATCAGAAGGCAACACACTCTAAACGTAAAAGAGGTATAATGTTGTTTATTAAGGGGGGAAATAACACTCCATAGTATGCAAGGTTTCTAGATCTCCATAACTCTTCATCAGGCTGGATAGTACAAAAAAATGTGCAGCGGAAGGAAAGAGATTTTAGGCCATGGGCATAAAAGTTCTATCTGCAACTTGGACAGAATGCTCTGCTGACTCTAATGGGCACAGGGCTGGTATCATGTTGTATGTTTGACCTTTTGGGTATTGGATTCAATGCGGGGGGGGAATAATTTGCCTTGAAAGCACAGAAGCTTTACACAGTATCCCCAATCCTCCACGTTTCCCGGTTAAGAGAAAAATGCTGTTCGGACAAGCTACAAAGATGACCTGACTCCAGTGGTAACAAGAGAAAGAATTTTTACTTATAAAAATAGAAGCACATCTTACATGACATATTCATGTAGGTACATTTCACTTACTGAGAACAGATTAACTTCAAAGGTGGCATCGGCTGAACTGTTATGTGTTTTCCATCTGGCAACCCTACCTCCATCTCAGAAAGAGAACCATGTTATACCTACTCTTTGTGCTTTCAACTGGATAGCATCCATTTTTTGCTTTTTTCTTCCTAAAGGACAGTGGGTGTAACCACCGGCCATTGACTTTGCCCACTGAAGTCTGTAGAATTTTCCATTCATAAGTATTACAATCATGGCTTAAAAGATCTTTCATTCTGTCCCATCACGGGCTCCTCCGCAGCCTTACAGGCTGCTGTGGTGGGACTGACACTATCGGCACCGAGTTCCCCGCAAGTCTCAGGACGGAGAGGCGGGCTCTGAAGCTCCCGAAACCCCGAACCTTGTCCTCAACGCCCGCAATGGGGCGGGAACAACATGAATGAGAAGAGGTTGGGGGAACTGACTGGCACAAGGCGCGAAGGGGGAAGGGCACGGGTGAAGGAGCGGGACAGATGGCACGGTCCAAGTCTTACCCCAAAGAACGCTGACACCATACCCCGAGAAATGCCAACGTCAGGAATGCTGGCAGGGGCTTCGTCGCACAACCCAGAAGTGGGCACTCCCTCACATGCACAACACTGAGTATACAGGAGGTGGGACTAACAAACAGGAAGTCACCCGGGATAGGATGGCACGGTGATGGGCATGTGCTATAGCCCGTAAGAGTTTTAATCACTAGAAGGGGTGGCACTAAGGAGGGAGGGAGGGTTATTAAAAAGGAGGAAAAAAGAGAGTGCCGGGGAGGAATGAAGGACAGATCTCGGAGGCTTCACACAGAGAGAGAGAAAGCAGAGGTCTGTCCAAGGAAGGCAGCTGGGGTGTGACGTAACCCCCAGCACTTCCAAATCTGAGGCATTCGTTTCCTCCCTCTATTCAACACGGCTACGGGGTTCTCTGCACCAGAGGTGGACCCAGAGCGTGACACATTCTCATATGCACACACCCTTTTAACATCCAGCCTGATGAAGCATTCTTGAGAGCCTGAAAGCTTGCCCCCCGCATTGTGTTTTTTCCCACTGGTATTCCAGTGTGTTTGCATTCTGCGTGTGTATTAAATGCCACCGAGTCACTTCCAACTTATGGCAACCCTATGAAGTCATCACCTCCAAAATGTCCTATTGTTAACAGCCTTGCTCAGGTCTTGCAAACGGAGTGCCGCCACGGCTTCCTTGATCGAGTCCATCCATCTCATGTTGTGTCTTCCTCTTTTCCCATTGCCTTCAACTTCCCCTAGCATTATTGTCTCTTCTAGTGACTCATCTTCTCGTAGTGTGATCAAAGTATGATAGCCTTTGGTTTAGTTAGTTTAGCTTCTAGAGAGAGTTCAGGCTTGATTTGATCTAGAACCCACTGGCTTGTCAGTCCAAAGCATCCATAAAACTCTCCTTCATCAGATCTGTTTGCATTTTGCTGTGAACCAATGTGGCTACCTGCATCTCGCAGTTCACTCCAGGGTCTTTATTAATCATTTCTCATTGAGGAAAAATGACTCCATTTCTGCATCTACCACTTCATCGATATAACAGTGAGAATTATAAATTCAACAAAAAATACTGAGCTCATTCTACTTTGAATGAAAGAGGTGGCAGATGTTTTTCAGAAAACATTTTATCTGCATTTTGATACATTTGGAGGGGACATCCCCTACCCCTCTGAAGAACCATTTTCGGCAAGAACACAACAAACATTGACAGTAACTGGAACGATATATCTCACACAGGAAAAGGTTGGTCTGTTATTAGATTGAGAATTATTCTCCCTTATTTCAGGCATCACATGCAAAAGACCTATTGCATGTTACACAATGTAAGTAGATACCAGGGCTAATTTTGGGCAGGAACGCACAGGAACGGAGTTCCGGCTGGCTTCAGAGTTGGCCACGCCCACTACAGCCAAAACCTCTACATGCGTGGCTACAGAGGGAAGGCCTGGAGAGTGGACCCCCCCCCCGGCGACTCCGAGGCGGGGAGGGCGGGGGGGGGGGGGGGGA
>NW_015171534.1:200857-205258 GCF_001447785.1 Gekko japonicus | reverse complement strand
GAGGCATTTACTCGGAGTCTTCCCCGGCCTGTCCAAGGGCCGACTTGCACCTGGGCAAGCCAAGGGAAGGTATGGGGGTGTGGCCTAATATGCTAATGTGCTGCACTGTCTGGGTGTGGCCTAATATGCTAATGAGTTCCTGTTGTTGGGTGTGGCCTATTATGCTAATGAGTTCCTGCTGGGCTTTTTCTACAAAAAAAGCCCTGGTAGATACTCAAATGCTTCCATTAAAAAGCAATTACCAAAGGGGGAGGGGAAGAAGAGACAGAACCTCTTTACCTTTGGATCTCTATAACAAAGATGCTGAACTCTATTAAATAGTTCTTAATTGTGCTAGAAAGCAGCCTTTCCCCATAAAACAGTCTTTTCTGCAAAGCAATTCAAATGTAAATTATTCCAATTAGCATGCATGGCAGTTACTTGTTTCAAATATTATCACAAAAGCCTTTTAGACAAACAAACTTTAACTCAAAGACAATAGGCTGGCCCGCATTCATCTGGACATGGCTGTTAACACTCTTGTTGTCAGTCACTGTAAAGAAATATAAACACGGAAAGGGAGCTGGCCCAAAGTCAAGTACACTAGAGCACATCATTATTCCATAATTTCCCACTTCACACAGGGCACATATTTCAGATCACTTAAGATGAATCAGTTACCATCTCTGTCTTTCTTGTCAATGCAAGAAAGGTTTTAATCAGTGTTAAGAGATGCTTTGTGAGGAATGCCCATACAAAGAACATGAGTGGGGAACTAGAGTCACATTTTTTTATTTGGATTTATATCCCGCCCTCCCCTTAACGGGATCAGGGCGGGTTCCAACAGTATAAAATAATACAATTAAAACCACATTAAAACACAAAATAAATAACGTAACTCGTATGTGCCATACAACTTTAGTAAAAACCAGATACCTCAGTGGTCGATGGCATTAAGATTTAACGTTTTTAAAGATCTTTAAGATTTAAGATCTCAGGACCCAGGCTACAGATGAGGGCCCACCTAAGGAGGGGGACGCCCGCTGCCTCAACCAAAAGCCCGATGGAAGAGCTCCATCTTTCAGGCCCTATGGAATTGTAATAAATCCCGCAGGGCCCCGATCTCACAAGGGAGCTCATTCCAGCAGGCAGGGGCCAGGGTATCTCATCCTTCCTCCAAGCAGCTCAGGTGTGATCCTACAAGTAGAACCAGCTTTCAAGAGATGCTGGATGACACAAAAGCATCCTTGTATAATGAATAGGACTCAGAGTTCTGGAGAAAGACAACTGTGTGTCTCTCCCTCAGCAAGACGGAAGGACTATGCTTCCATAAAGGGCTATGCACACACCTTACCCCCAATATTACACAAGAGTTCCATAGCACCTTAAAGACTAACCAATACGGGCTGCCATGAGTCAGAGTTCACTTCCCCAAGTCTACAGAAGTCTACATTCCTTAAAAGGTAAAAGGTAAAGGTTCCCTTGCTCGAAAGCCAGTCGAATCCGACTCTAGGGTTGCGGTGCTCATCTCCGTTTCAAAGCCGAAGAGCCAGCGCTGTCCGAAGACGTTTCCGTGGTCATGTGGCCGGCATGACTAAACACCAAGGCGCACGGAACGCTGTTACCTTCCAACTGAGGTGGTCCCTATTTATCTACTTGCCATTTCTTGCTTTCAAACTGCTAGGTTGGCAGGAGCTGGAACTAGAGACGGGAGCTCACTCTGTCATGCGCCACACTCGGGTCTCGAACTGCTGAACTACCGACCTTCCACAGCCTGCAGTTCAGCGTCTTAACCACTTGAGCCACCGCAGCTCCTTAGGCTTTCCTTAGGCTTGGTTAAATATCCACCAGAAGGGGGAGGGTCCCTATCAAAAGAGAAATCGTTCATTCAGAGTAAACTGAATAGACTCGACAAGGTGTGTGTGGTCCCAATCTTGGATATAGCTTAAGGGAGAGGCACACAAGGTAGACTTCACCATTGTAGTACAAGAATAACAGTTCATTCCCTTTGGTATTTCTTGGAAATGGGAGAAGCCACCCCAGTGTTACAGAATATAATTATAAAGTCTTGATCATGCAGACTTAACTATGCAGCAGAAAAATATGATTTTATAAGCAAAATTAATGTCCCTCAGGACGTGCAGGATCACATAAAAGCCCCCTTGCATAAGAGAATGCTTACAGTTTGATATGGTCCGTGTAAATCACAATTTTCACCCAGCCTGGCAGAACATCCAGAAAACAGAACATATATTTTCCTTAGAATCCTACTCCTCCTGACTCCTGAATGAGGATGTCACTACAGTAGAAACGTATATTTGTGTTTATGCCACTTAAACATTCCTTCAAAATCCCAGGAATTGGTGAGATATTGAGAACATACAGCATCCCTCCACAGAACTACTGGTCTCTAAGGTTCTCGTTCACACTAGCAGCAGCAACATTCCCTGGCAACTCAAAGCAAACCGGATGATGCATTTTATGGGATTTGAAAGAAACCAAAAATAAAGCACACTGCCTACAAACCCATTTCTTCCTTATCACTGAACAGCTTCTTTAATTTTGCATTGAACCAGCACCAAAGTCTGACAACCCCATTACAAAGAGTCACATCCACTTTCTTCTTTGAGCGGCCCTATAAAAACCATTGTTCCACTTGCTCTACACTTCTCATTTCATTGGACAAAACCACTAGCTAGGTTAACTGGAACTGTGCTCTATTTTAGCTTTAATTTTTAAAAGGACTGTGTTAACATTAGAGAATTAGCTAACTTCTGGTCATAGGGGCTTCCAGAATGTAAAAGGAGACTTTAGAAATGTTTCTAAGTGGTTGGGCTAGAATGCAGATTTAAAAGCGATACATAAAGCGAAGGGATATATATTCATGGATATACCCACAATATAAAATTTGCCTAGCAAGAAGGAGGTTAGAGTCTCCAGAAGCTATCAGGATAAGCAATACTGAAGTTTACCTTGAGGGCACAACACCAACACTGCAACCAGTAGGCAGAAATACATCCAGCCTAACATGAATCATCTCCAGATTTGCCGAACTAATACAAAGCTTTCTTTACTTTCATAGAGCTAGAAAAAGCCTAAACTTTGGCTTCTACAAAAATTATCACATTTTCTTTATGCAGGCCCATTTCCTCCAGGAAGGCCAGACTATTTGTAATGCAGTTAAAATATACTTTGCTCAGCCCTTCCTGCCCCCTGTGACCCCTTGAACATTGGTCTCACCCAAGTTACCCACCTAAACATAAGAGAATAATGTTATTTTGACTTTCAACACCTACCCTGACGACTAAAAGGGCAAGCATGAACAATAGTGTGGTAGGATGAATAACCAACCCTCAGCTTTAATAGAAGACTCACACAGAAACACAAATCTCAGACTTCCCTGAGACATCCCACTCAGTCAAAGAGGGGGTGGGGGTTAATGTGAATTCAAAGGCTGAAATATATCAAAAAGATGGATACGATTGTCTAGCAATGCTGGCAAAGAAAATATATCACTTAAAATATTTTGACAAGAAATTCTAACAAAAACATAAGAAATGCCAAGGACACAAAACTGAAGAATGAAAAAAACTTTCAACATAAGTGGAAAGCTTAAAAAAAAATGGGGGAGGCAATTGACCAGAAAAGTCGGTGAGAGAGAGAGAAAAAGAATGTGTGTTTGTAAAGAACAATGGTTTAATATGCTACATAAGCCAAAGACTAAAGAACATCTGTTGAAATTTGCATACAGAATTAAACTAAACAGTAAGTAATGTGGTGCTTCTCTGCACACTTCCTATAAAGCTAATACTGCAATAGTAAACATCCCTCTCAATGGACATGTCTCACTGAAGTCTATCAGGTTGACCTTCTAGTAAACATTATTAGGATTAGGCTGCATTATTCCCAGTGTAGTAGTATTTACTGTTACAGCCAGTGACCAGAGTAGTTAAACAATTTAAAATATTTCCATCATAAAATTTCATTATTCCCAGTGAAATCCTCAACAAAACATTGTTACAGCTGATTAATGCTGCTTCAGATTGCTGTAACACAAGATTCAAAGGTATTCATATTAGCAACTAGCCTGATACCCGTGCTTCGCTACGGTATTTAAGTTCTGTAAATCTATATATCTAATTCCGAAGATGCTCCCTGGTGTGCGGATACCTAAATCCGCACATCGGGGGCACCTGGGGGGGGAGGGAGATTTTTGTGCACACTTGGGACGGTCCCCAGGTGTGTACAAAAATCTTAAAACCTGAAAAAAATATTGAGGGGATAGTTAAATCCCCCCAAAAGTGACAGAGCGTCCCCTGCGCATGCGCAGGGAACGCTCTGCAGCCGGCTTCGCCGCCACCGCCACCACTTCGGAGCCGGCCGGGGAAAGTGAGGCCCGGGCGGCTGCAAGCCGCCGGGACT
>NW_015171534.1:195476-199877 GCF_001447785.1 Gekko japonicus | reverse complement strand
GGTTGTTGGCCACTCCTGATTTCCTCAACTGTCATTAGCTCTCTGCAGTCCCATGTAACTATTGGGGTTTTTTACCTCAGAACACTGAGCTCTGCAGCTGATCAATCAGAGAGTGGGGGGTGCAGAGAGGCAGCTGCCTTGCAGCCACATAGGAATCAATGGGGGGATCACATTTTCCCCCCTTTTGACCCACTTAGGGGTCGAATTTCTAAAATTCCCTTCTTAGCAAGCACCTACATCATGGTAGGAGCACTCTCCCCGAATTTCGTGTCTCTAGGTCCCGCGGTTTGGCCTGGGCATTGATTTTACGGTGAAGGGACTTTCTTTTATATATATAGGCTGCGGTCACACGGAACATTAGCCACGCAAGAGAGATGGAAGACAGGCGGATTTTCCGGGCGCGATCTCACCGGCACATCTGGGAAGCGTAGCGCTTCCATGGCACAACCGAGGCTTCCCGCCGAAAACGCGCAGCAAAAAAATAGTACCTCGGAGGTACTAGTTTCCGGAAACTGCAGGGCAAGGGCGGGTGTCTGATCGCGTTTCCGGTGGCATCCGCCGCCCGCCCATGTCCCCTTGCGAAAAAGGTTTTTTTCCCCCCCAAGTCTCCGTGGATGTGCACACGCACCCAACGGAGCATTCGCATTTGTCGTGTACACAAAAAAAGAAAACCAGTTTGCCGCACCGCGCGCTTCTTCGTTGCGTGCAGGTGTGTCCTGTGATCGGCACCTCTCCCTACCCACGGAACCTCCACGGTACCTCCACAGGACCTCCACAGGAGATCTGATCACTGAACCGCGCGTTAGTTTGCCCCGGGGCAAACAGCCACACGCTTCCCCCCTCCGCAGTTTCCTGCCCGTGTGACCGGAGCCAATGATGAGTGTACTGGTACTGCATTTGACAGGATTCCTATACTTGCCACATTCATTCTCAAATACAAAGAGTACTTTCAGAATGCAGAACAAATATTTGGTACAGAGGATCAGTGTGGGAAACTTCCAAACATGTTGCTTCTGCAACGAAAAGATCTTTTTATAAGCACAGCTTGCAACTTTCCTGACTTTCCCAGATTCAGAATTCCTCCATTTTGTACGTCAAGTGAAATGCTGGGGAAGACCCATGTGCAATCAAGGAACATACTAACAGATAAAACATCCTTCAGTTCACAAAAGCCTTCCATTGTTTGAAGTGCATGAAGCTCAATTTCAGAATTAGATGTGATTAATCAAAATTGCTGATGGAAAAATTTAAGAAACACACTTGAACATACATTAGTAATTCAGGAATAGATTAACTGAGATAGTGTGGGATACAAAGTACAAATTTTGCTCACAGTTAACATAAAATGTGCACAGGATGTCAATCTTACTGTGTATGATCACTATAATGTACATTTCAAGAGTTCGATCCTGTTAAATATTAAAGTCTGGGTTTTTTCCAACTGGAAGGGATGGGGGGGGAGAGAACAACTCTTTTTTTCTCCATCGCTTCAATTTTTCCAGAAATTTGAGGTACAACCTCATCTGCTCCCCAGCTTGTGTATTACAATAAACTGAGATAAAACATTGTACTTCGGCACTCTTTCTTCATATAGCTTAAGGATTCAAATTAACCACACAAAAAAGAGTTCGGATTTGATCTAAATGTTTCCACACAAGGTCTTTTCTCTATGCCCTTCCCTCAGAAGTCCACACATAAAAATTTCATAACACTTTGGCAAGATGTTAGGATGAGCTGAAAGGTTCTGTTGTCTGGCCCGCTCGTTATTAAACTCATGTTTCCCTGCTTTCTGAAGCCTCGTCTATTTATGCATCGTTGAAAGCTACTAAAGATGAATGTTTCCACCCTGACTCTCCCTATACACCCACAACCCTCCACGAGTACCCATTAAAACACAACCCCTCTTTGCTATGTGCTGTATTTACCACAAAGTAAAGAAGGAAAGGCCCAACTGCTTCAATAGAGTAAGTCTCATATGAAGGGGATTCAGACAATGCTAACTCTGATGATGTCCAGCAGCTATGGTTTCATTTGCTTTGCTATTACTCTCCCTTGTGGCACTCCTCACACTGGTATTGCCTGCCCAGCAATAAAAGGTCAGACCTTGTAATGCAACAGATGTGTTTTTTAAAACAAACAAACAAAAAACCTAAACCATATTTCAGAGGAAAGGTGAGGAGCAACAGAAGACACACCAAAAAAAAGTGTTGAAAGGGAATTATACAGAACCAGCTTTAGACATTTTCACACACAAAGGAAATGAAAGTCATAACTCCCCTGCCTATTTTCCAGTTTGGTGTAGTGGTTAAGTGCGCGGACTCTAATCTGGGAGAGCCGGGTTTGATTCCCCTCTCCTCCACTTGCACCTGCTGGATGGCCTTGGGCAAGCCGTAGCTCTGATAAGAGCTGTCCTTGAAAAAGAGCCGTTTCTGTCAAGAGCTCTCTCAGCCCCGCCTCCCTCACAGGGTGTCTGCTGTGGGGAGGGGAAGGGAAAGGAGTTTGTCAGCCGCTCTGAGACTCCCTTGGATAGTGAAGGGCAGGGTATACATCCAATCTCCTCCTCCTCCTCTTCTTCTTCAGTTTGGTGTAGTGGTTAAGTGCGCGGACTCTAATCTGGGAGAGCCGGGTTTGATTCCCCTCTCCTCCACTTGCACCTGCTGGATGGCCTTGGGCAAGCCGTAGCTCTGATAAGAGCTGTCCTTGAAAAAGAGCCGTTTCTGTCAAGAGCTCTCTCAGCCCCGCCTCCCTCACAGGGTGTCTGCTGTGGGGAGGGGAAGGGAAAGGAGTTTGTCAGCCGCTCTGAGACTCCCTTGGGTAGTGAAGGGCGGGGGATAAATCCAATCTCTTCTTCTTCTTCTTCTATTTGTTTTAGAGCTGGAAGCACCCTGACCTGGATGCCCCAGCCTAGCCCCACCTCATCAGATCTTGGAAGCTAAGTAGGGTCGGCCCTGGTTAGTATTAGATGGGAGACCACCAAGGAAGTCCATGATTGCTACGCAGAGGCAGGCAATGACAAACCACCTCTGTTCACCTCTTGCCTTGAAAACCCTACGGGGGGGGGGGTCACTGTAAACCAGCTGTGACTTGACATCACTTTTTTTACTACCATCAGGGGAAGTTGGTTTGTTTGTTTTTAGATAAGGAAACACTTCCAGGCAGTGGCCAAAAATACCAGGTGCCATCAGGAGGTCCACCAGTGGGGCCAGGACATTAGAAGCCCTCCCACTGTTGGCTTATAACGTGAGGACAAAAGAGAGAGAGAGAGAGAGAGAGAGAGAGAGAGCGCACACGGGAAGCAGGAAAACGGAAGCCACCCCAAAACCTGTTACCTAAAGTATCAGCATGGATGCAAATATCTGCAGGCAGAAACACAAACAGACTTAGCACAGTTCTGCTTGCACAAGACCTTCTGCAATAGCTAGAGCTTCCCTGCTGGTGCCCAAAAACCATTTACACAATAATTTCCACAAGCAGGAAGACGGCTCAGGATAGGCTGTATCTCAGAGTGCTACATTCCCCCCACACACACACATTTCTGCTTGCATGAAATCCGGAAATCTTCTGGTGGGTCCAAGCCATAGTTTCACAGTGAAGCTACACCTGCAACTGTCTACTGGAAAATATAGTGGAAGGCCTTCGGTAGGTAGGATGTTGTTTCTACACCCTGCCCCACTCTGCCCCCTGTCTCTTCACATAGCTCCCATTTCCTATTCAAATATTTCCTCAACTTCAACTCCTTCCTTATCCAAACACTAATTTTAGTAAAAAGAAATAGAAAAAAAAAGAACCTGAATATGTAAAGTGCCTTTGTGCAAATAGATACAATGTGTATAATAGTCTAAGGTAAGATCTTGGGTTTTCATGTCAAAAAGTCTATGTGCCTTTATTTAGGTTTCCATCTATTTCACCACCACTGCTAACAGCGGAAATGTAGGTCAGGAACCCCCTGCAGAAGACACAATTGGTGCAAATCCCATCAACACATTTGCTCTAAATGCAGGCACAAAAACAAGAACGCTGTGTCAACATCTTCAGAAAGATGCTATTTTAGAATACATAGCCAAGCTGGAGAGTGGGTGGAAAGGATGAAGAATTTCTTCCCTCCCATTTCCCCCTTCCCTCCGTTTTCCCACCCAGAACATTTGCCAGCCCCATTGGCAGGCAAAAGGAAACAAAGGTGCAAAAATTAACTCACTTAATTCTTTCTCTCATGTCAACAACATACATTTCTATTCCTAATATGGGTTTAAGAGTGCCAGGGGTATCCGGCACTAGGGGTTTTTTTTGGGTTTTTAATCAACGAAAGTCTCATATACAGTACACATGAAAGCAGCTATTCACCATTGCCGATTTGATTGTACTGACATCTAGCAAGAAACTACTAATCTAATTCCAGCTCTA
>NW_015171534.1:183062-195101 GCF_001447785.1 Gekko japonicus | reverse complement strand
GTCTCACACGATGCTGTATCTCGATCTCCAAAAAAGGGCCGGCCTATTATCAGGATGTTAATAATGATAATAGTTGATGGTAGTCGTTGGTAGCAGTGGGTGGTTCCTAATTGAAGGCCTGGTGGAAGAGCTCCATCTTGCAGGCCCTGAGGAACTGCACAAGGTCCCACAAGGCCCTGATCTCCTCCGGGAGCTTGTTCCACCAGGTAGGAGCCACCACTGAAAAGGCCCTGGCGGCGGCGAGCCTGGCCTCCTTAGGACCTGGAATCATTAGGCGGTGTTGTGACCCTGACGATAGTGCTCTCTGGGGTATATGTGGGGATATGAATGGGGTTACTAGACTCTGAAGCTGGAGTGTCTAACATGAGGGTAATCTGGAGAACAGGACATCTGCCATATATACTGTGATGCTCTGGAATAATTGACTGTCCTTTACGGCAACATTTGACAACCCTACCTGCCAGTTTGGGCAACCAAGTTTCTATTAAAGCATCAGTATTGCTTCCATAAGGGGCTTCCTCCCTTGGCAATGACCGCAAGATACAATCCAGTTTCTTTTATCAAAAGAAATGTTCCTGTGTACTTTGCAGTCATTCAAAAGCTTATTTTAATGTATACTCCACTTTAATCAAAGTTCAACCCATTTTACCCCTTAACTACCAAAGGCAAAATAAACCTTCAGCAACACACAATAATGCACAATCCTGAGGTAGATTAATTCATGTTGGAGTCAGGAGTCCGTCTTTCCTGGCAGGAAGACCCCATAAGGACCATGGTGGCAGTGGTACCCTAGTAGAAGAAAGAGGAATAGCTCCCTCCAAGAGGTGGCACTGGCAACCAAGAGAGGGAGTGGGCAGAACAGGGTCCGTAGGTCAAGCAGGCCTGTCCCGTCACACCTTCCATGAGCTTTTCCAAGGACTTCAAACCAGCAATTGTTTCAAGCCTAATGTGAAGTTCCTAGGCCACAAGCATCCTGCCTGGGCCACACAGCCCTGAATGTAAGGGTATTACAGTGCCATCCTGAACAGATTAACACCATTTTAATCTCACTGATTTCAATTTAAAAAGGTAAAGGTTCCCTTGCTCGAAAGCCCGTCGAGTCCGACTCTAGGGTTGCGGTGCTCATCTCCGTTTCCAAGCCGAAGAGCCAGCGCTGTCCGAAGACGTTTCCGTGGTCATGTGACTAAACACCAAGGCGCACGGAACGCTGTTACCTTCCCACTGAAGTGGTACCTATTTATCTACTTGCAATTTCTTGCTTTCGAACTGCTGGTTTGGCAGGAGCTGGAACTAGAGACGGGAGCTCACTCCGTCATGTGGCACCCGGGTCTCGAACTGCTGAACTACCAACCTTCCACAATTTCAATTTCAATTTACTTCAGGCCAAGCTACATGAGATGGGCGTCCTCAAATTCACCCTGGAGGCACACTACCATTTTAAAAAGTTTCCACCCGGGAACTCCTTAAAGTGCACTGCTGGACTTGAGTATGGTCAGGAAACCTCATGCCATATTTTGAGCTGAAACAGCATTGGGGAGGCATTTTCCTGTAACACAACCCCTGGATCATTCTGAGCTGCAGAAACAGTACAGGAAGAAGACAGGACCCCCTCATGCCTCCTCCCCTCCACCACACACACACACACACACACACCGCAGTGGTCCCAACTAGACTCAGGCCTTAACAGAGCAGTTTAAAGGAGCTCCTAGGTGGAACTCACTCTAAAATGGCAAAACATAACCAGGGTGAACTCAGGGATGTCCATCTCATGTAAGTCTGGCCCTCAGAAAGGCTCTAACTCTGCTTATGTTCGCACTGTGGGAAACCGAATTTGGCATCAAAATTCCATGCCACACACAGCAGGCGGGATGGCAAAGGATGAGATGGTTAGACAGTGTTATAGATGCAACGAACATGAAGTTGATCAGAGGATGGCGGAAGACCGGCAGGCCTGCCATGATCTGGTCCATGGGGTCACGAAGAGTCGGAAATCGACTGTGCGACTGAACAACAACAACAACAAAAGCTATGGTGACCACAGCCAGTCATATACATCAGGGAATGGAGGGTTTATCAGCAGGACTAGAAGAAGCTTAATGGCCCACAACTGGAATTATTCGATTTTTCATGTTGCTCCCCTTTATAGAATCTCTAATACGCTCTTTTCTCTAGCAGGGTCTTTATTAGGCTGAACAACAACAACAACAACAACAAAAGCTATGGTGACCACAGCCAGTCATATAAACCAGGGAATTGAGGGTTTATCAGCAGGACTAGAAGAATCTTAATGGCCCACAACTGGAATTATTCAATTTTTCACGTTGCTCCCCTTTATAGAATCTCTAATACACTCTTTTCTCTAGCAGGGTCTTTATTAGGCAGAGATGCTTTTTTGCTTTAATGTATCTGAAGAAATGTACATGCACAGGAAAGCTTATACCTTGAATAAAAACTTGTTGGTCTTAAAGGTGCCGCTGGACTTAAATTTGTTCTTGTGGGGCTTTTTAAATAAAGTATTGTAACCACAGAATCTGAATGTGGGCCTGTCAGCGTCACTTACCCCCTTCCTCACAGAACTGAATAAGTGTGACTCAAAAAGTATCTATAGTGAATTTGCTTCGCCTCTCAAAAAGTATCTATAGTGACTTCGCTTCGCCTCTCAGTTTCAATGTGAGGAAGATACCTTCAAAATGAATGAGAACCAACTTCTTTATTCTTGTGTAGTAGAAATGACATCTCATAACGCTCTTGTCAGAAGTTCCCAACCATGACTCTAACACTGCTAATTAGAAAAGGAGTTGCTTCCTTCCCAGTGACTATTTATGGCTTCACACAAACTTCAACATGAACTATCTGCTAACAACTGTTGTACTTGCTGCTAAGAATTAGATAACCAAATAGTTATAAATAGTCCCCATATGGCAGTGACCAATACGTCAAGATCCAAGTCCATTATTTCTCCAATGTGGTCACAACAAGTTACAGCCAGTCATAAAGCTATGTGGGTTTTTTTCCAGAGGGCATATTCTTCTGAACTTCTACTCATGTTATATGATTGGTTTCCTCCTTATGGGGGGGACCACCTTTCCTGAATCTGTTAGTTTAAAATTCTGGCTGGACATATGGTGTTTTCTAAGGGGCAAGCTGAAGTATACTTATAATACACATAATGCAAATCTAAAAAGGTAAAGGTAAAGGTTCCCTTGCTCGAAAGCCAGTTGAATCCGACTCTAGGGTTGCGGTGCTCATCTCCGTTTCAAAGCCGAAGAACCAGCGCTGTCTGAAGACATTTCCATGGTCATGTGGCTAGCATGACTAAACACCAAGGCGCACGGAACGCTGTTACCTTCCCACCGAAGTGGTACCTATTTATCTACTTGCAATTTCTTGCTTTCGAACTGCTAGGTTGGCAGGAGCTGGAACTAGAGATGGGAGCTCAATCCATCTTGCGGCAACCGGGTCTCGAACTGCTGAACTACTGACCTTCCACAGCCTGCAGTTCAGCGTCTTAACCACTTGAGCCACCGCAGCTCCAATGCAAATCTAGAGCAACACAAAACCTGGGAATACACTGCAGACACCTAGGCCATCTGATACTTCCTGTTAACAAAACAAAACAAAAAGCCAGATAGCATAGTGTATCATACAATTCAATCTCAACAATACTGAACTGCATTTTAGAAGTATTTAGTTAAGAGTGAAAGGGGAGCAAGCTCAGTGGCAGAACTTTTGCTTTGAACTCACAAGTTGCTAGCTTTATCCCCTGACATCTCTAGTTGAAAGAACCTCAGGTAGCAGGATTGGTAAAGTCCTCCTCCTGCATCCTTCGAGAGCCACTGCCAGGGCAGACAGTACAAAGCTAGATAGTTTGACTCAATCTAAGAGGGCTTCATGAGGCCTTAAAGTAATGCCATCAGGCCCACTACTGCCAGGAGCCAATGCCAATGCACAACGTAAGTACTCAATATGGCCTGCCCCAGCTACCCTTCCCAGAATTTCTGACTGGGGAAAATATGACAATATGCCCAGACACCCATTTCATGCTTCTGTTGGGGGAAATTTCTCACAACTTAGCTGTCACAAGAAGGGCTCTTGAAACTACCTCTACAAGGGAATCTGCTTCCCACAGCAGACCACTCACCTATGTTGGTTCTTCAAGCAGATCAGCCCCACATTTTGCACAGGGGTCGACTGGGACATTTAAGCAACCTCTACAAGGGCACCTGCTTCCCACAGCAGGCCACTCACCTATATTGGTTTCTTAAGCAGATCAGCCCCAGATTTTGCATGGGGTGGACTTGGACATTTAAGCAACCTAGGAGCAAGCTGAATAAAGGGGCCCCTGTAAAACTGGTAGCAGCTCTGGGATTCAGCATGGCTTGCTCCTGGCTGGTAAATTAAAGTAATTATCCCCTTTCTCACAGAACTGAGTAAGTGTGACTCAAGAAGTATCTATAACAGGGGTGTCAAACATGCAACCCGCAGGCCGGATCCAACCCCCGCAGGGCTCCTACTTGGTCCTTGAGCAACTGGCTCTCTCCTGCTTCCTCCTCCAGTTCTGCTACTGCTGCACCACAGCTTGCTTTGCCAGACTCTGTCAATCACACAGGACAGATAGATAGGCAAGCCTCTGTTCTCTGCATTAGCTGAGGCTCCTCCCCCTCCTCCTTCCAGCAGGAGGGAGTGAGCCAGAGCTTGCTTCCTGGCCAGGCTCCCTCAGTTGCACAGGAGACAAAGGCAAGACTTTCTTCCCTTCCATTGGCTGAGGCTCCTTCCCTTCGCTTGGCTGCCTTAATCACCCGGGAGAAATACAAAGTACCTTTAAGACCAACAAAGTTTTATTCAAGGTATGAGCTTTTGTGTGCCTTGCTACAGTGTGTGTATGTGTGTTTTGTTGGGCTCATTATGCCAGGGCTCTCCTGGGTTTGCCTCCCCCTTTTCACTGTATTCCTGTCCTCATGATCTAGTCTTGCTCAGTAGGAAAGCAAGGTGAACTATTTAGATGAGGAATAACAACAAGCCAGTGAGGTGGATTAGGCTTTATGTGTGTGTCCAGACCAATTTCACCCAGCACATTTCCTTTGAAGACTGAGGATTTTGGACCTAGACTTCCCAGATAGCAGACTTATACTGACCACTATACATGGCTGTCTCTCTAATCATGTATTGCCTCATAGGAACTGCAGTTATTTTTCTGGGAAGACTATAGTTTTGTAGACAAACACATAGCCCACACTCTGTGTCATGATGCCTTAACATGTTCTTGACCAGCACATGAAGCAATTTATGTACAAAAGCTCACAATGCCCAGCCATTTCATATTTTCCCTTGAGTCCTATGCTCAGAGCACTGACCATAAGATTTCTGTAATGAATGTCAATAAATCAAAAGTAGGTTTGCAGCTTACAGATACACACTTGAACATCATTGTGACGACCCCTTAACTGGGGAGGTCTGGTTTTACTTTAAAGTGTTCTTTCTGTTTTGTTTTACTCTGTACATCCGGCTGCCACCAGGAAATTTTAAGGCTTTCCAAACCTTTATAATATAATATTTTTTCTACTGGGTAGGTAGGTCGGGTCTTTAGGCTTTCAAGGGACTATGTGTTCCTCAGGATGTATTTATTTCTTTCAGAGCTGGTATACTTGAATGAAATAGGATTTATTTAAATAAAGCATAAATACGAGGGTAGAACCATGTAACTAGTAAAGTAGGTATAACACACAGTTTGCTCCCTACTGACAGGGATTTTTCATAGGTAACTTTGTAACACTTTTCCTTCAAGTCCATATAATCTTTACTGTTTCCTAGACTCTCAGCTTTCAGTTTATAACTCCTATAACACAGAACTGAATGTCTCTCCTTTCACACATAAATATTTAACTCAGAACTCTTATATCATACAAGACTGCTTCACTCTTTTCATACACAGGACCAACTTATCCCACACAGGGATGTGTCTCCTTCTCTCAGAGACAGAACTTAACTGACTGCCTGTTTAACTGTCCTCATCAACTGTCTAAACTGAAACTCTTGACTGACATACAAATCATCCACACAGCATCACTTCCAAAACCCCTCCCCCTTTCTGCCAATCACCAATCACACCACTTGCCTGTTTCAACCACCCTAGACTATCTCTCACCGCCATGCAACCCAACTTTTAAAGACACACACACACAGTTAAACATGAAATCATTACAATCATACTCAAGATTGCTACAGCACAGACATTTTTGATGCAATAATTCAGAGCAACAGGCGTCACTTATCAGAGACTGTTGAATAAATAAAATATTGCAAGAGTGCTAACGTTTTAAGCATGTTTTTATTTTAAGTTTAAAAAATCTTTAATTGTGTTTGTGTCCTTTATAAAGTTTATATCTCCGCTACTGGGCATTACATTTTCGCTACTGGGCATTACATTTTATGACACACATGGCCCGGCCCGATAAGGTCTCATTTATGTCATATCTGGCCCTCATAACAAATGAGTTTGACACCCTGATCTATAGTATTTCGAGAAAAATTTCCCCCAACAGAAGCATGAAATGGGTGTCTGGGCATATTGTCGTATTTTTCCCAGTCAGAAATTCTGGGAAGGGTGGCTGGCTGGTAAATTTCCCATTAAATTAAAGCAGAAGAACACTCCTAGTTTTGTGATTCAGCTCCACATCACCACCAGCAGCCAACAACATTAAGTGCAACATTGGGGTGGGAAAGTACGCAGAAGAATTATATCAGAACAGAGTGACCCCACATCACATGTCACAGACAGGGAAGGGGAGAGAACGCTACTCGGGGCTGCTGTTTTTGGCAACAGCCTAGTTTCTTATTACTACCCTTATACAAATCCTTCTTTATAGAAATAGTTTCCAAATCAATCTCTGTACAAATAATATTATGACTTAGATAGGTTGGTGGAAGCTCAGAAAGCCAGTATCTAATTATTTAAATGCATGTCACGCTGAGGATCCTTCTTAATCCAAGGCTGCCAGAAATCAAAAGCAATCAATATCAATAAAGTTCTCCATTTGCCCTCCAGGTTGCTTTTTGTGTCCAAAAAAAAAAACACACACACAGCACGCTACACAGAACACTGATCCAATCTAGTACTGTAAGGGTATTCTTGCTTTAGCGGCATGATGTTCAGTCCAGTCAAGGCAGTTATTTTGTTTATAAAGCTCTGTTAGATCTTCTGTATGAGATAAACTACCACAAGATGAAGAACTTGTCACATCAGTCATTGGTCAATAGGAAAGATGCAAGAGCAATAGGATTCATAAGAGAGGAGTGAAATCTCTCATTCTATAACTGATGGAGAAGCCTGTGCTAACAAGTCAAAGTTGAAGTTCCTGACAATACTCCTTCTACATAACAAGCTTACCTTGTAATTGCTGGAATTGACCCACGAGGTAGCAAGACCATCAACCATTTTATCCAGCATGGTCTGATCATGTTCAAGGTCAGCAGATTTTTGTTTATCCGAGAAATAGTCTATCAGTTCTTGGCCAACCTGAAGTCTCTTCCCAACATCTTTCTGCAGAACCTGTGCCAAGCAATACTCCATTGTGGGCTCCATGATGTGCTAGAAAAACAGCACCAGCCAATGAAGCTAGAGGGCAGCAGGTTTCAAGCGACCTGCCGCAGATGTATTCTCTAGGTCGCCTCTTTATCCGATGAAGGTTACCGAGGGCCTGGATTTCAAAGATACGATTCTGAGAATGACAACAATGCACCATGTGTGTCTCTGAAGAGCAGCTGGAAGGTTATTAAAAGTTCAATTTAAATAACCAGTAATAGATAAATAAACCAGTGAGCAGGCCAGCTGGGTTGGATGACCAGGTCTGCGATTCTTCCCTATTTCAACAGTCCATCCTGCAAGAAAATTTTAAAGAGGCAAAAGTTAGCAACAAGCTAAGGGGAAAAAAACCCACCAAAAATCAAACAGCACATAGCCCCACAAGCACTTTACGGTTCCAAGTTAATTTTTAAAAATTATTTCTCCATTAGTTCCCTTGCGACCAGCTCCCATGACAGAAATCCATTAAACCTCTGTCTAAACACTAAGAGCTTCGCATTTTATCCAGCACTAAATTCTGCCCTCAAAGAATTAGTCCTGTTTTTTACAGAAATACCTGAAAACCTTAAAAATTACATGGGGGGGGGGTTTAAGTCCCCCCCCCAAAGAAAAAGCATTGTCTGTACACATGCAGACAATGGGCCTGCCTTGTGTGTCCTGTAGCAGAGGCCTGGGGCCACAGTGGCCCAGCAGCGCTGACAAGGTGGTGGCAGCAGGGAGCAGCACCTGGGCTCAGTGACGTGGGGTGGCGATAGGATACCCCCCTAAATCTCTTAGGGCCCCGCTTATCATATTTGAAAACTTAGTTCAGACAATCGAATAAATAAATAAATAAATACAATACAATACAGGAATTTCATCACGTAAGGCCCAGAACACTACCGGGCTCTATACATGATACTTGTTTATTACACCAATAAAATTACTATTGAAGTTTCAACTGTGACCGGAAATAGTGGACACATACATTTCCAAAACCGTCTATGTGAAAACAATTTGTGTCTCCATTGAGCAATATACCAATCTATTTCAAATGTGAAAACAACCAAGGTAACTGATGGTTTGGAATCTGAACAAAAAGAATTTGTTAATGTACCATTTAATTATGGAGATGTGGGGGAACAAGTATCATAGACTGCATATCTAGCTTTAACCTTCTGTATTTTACTGCACAGTTTTCTTCAGAAATCGTCTATGCCACCCCTCCAGAGAACCTGCTTGAGGCTGTTGCAAGAACACCCCTCAGTCGGAAAACTAGCATTCCCACAGTGTGACAATCTGCAACCTAAGCTCACTTAGTTGAAAAGAAAGTACATGGCAAATTAATAGGACCAAATACCTACTAAATAGATGAATGTTCAGGGTACAAGACAGTTTTGCTTAGCAGTGCACTCTCATTTTTCCCTGCACAAAGGATAAGACAGGGTCACATGAGGCTAAGGCACATTTTAAGGTTCTGCTAGAAGTAAAAGTACAGCTAATGAGAGAAGGTTGCACCTCTGGTCTCCAGCACAGGCAATCTAATATGGTACAATACTCAAAGCACAAGATCCCAATAGGATAAGGCCTTCCAACCAAGAGAAACACCAAGAGAAAGTTTATCCCCTCCCCTCACCATCTGTACTTCCTCAGGAGGGAAGCCACACCCTCTCAGTGCCAACATATCACTGGGTTGCAATTAAGAACAGCTTTGGGTGTTGTTCTACCTGCTCCATTTGTTGGAGACACACAGTCCCTAGCAGTGTTGTCTTGTAGGAGAGGCATGTTATTCCAAGAGCATCTATAGAAACAGGCACCTTGAACATACATGTGGTGGGCCACACAGCACTGGCAGCAACAAGAGGTTCCCATTAAGTGCACTACCAAAGCTATTTAGAATTGTTACTGATATATGTTCCTATAGATGTGTCCCATACTTCTACAGCCCACCAATAATCCTGTTCCCAGTGCTAATGAATAGCATTCCTCTTAGGCCAAGTAACACATTTCAAATTACATTCTGTATCAGCTTCTGTTGGATATTAAAAAAAAAAAATCACATTCATTTCCTCAATAAAAAGTAGCTCTTCTTTTCCTTTCCCCTGATACAAACCAATGCTCAAAATAAGCATAAACACAGCATGTGTGAAAAGCAGCGCTTGTAAAAATTATTACTCCTTAGTAGCAATGAGCCCCTAATAAACTTTTCAACATTCTTTTAAAGTAGAAAATAAAGAACGAGACCTAACCTTAGACAAATTTGGTACTGCTATATGGTTTAAGATTCATTTTTATCTGTACAATATAAACTACTTTATATTATAGGCTCAAAAAATGTTACCTCTAGAATTGTGGACTAAACTGCAGTTATATAAATAATATTAACAAAATTCTTATATGTATGCGATATGAATGTAAACATTTTGATTGCTATGTAACTGTTCACCACTTTGACAATAAAAGCATAAATATTTTTTTAAATTCTTTTTTTTTAATAAGTGATACACCCTCCTACATACCATTGATGTGGTCTGGCTCCTTATCTACAGCTAAGTGCACCGGCGCCTTTAAAAACTGCGTTCAGCAGAGTTTTCCCATTTCTCAGAGAAGCAAGGGAAATGCAGGCTGGAGGTTTCCTCCATGACAGGCCTGCCGATTCATCTGTATCATTTTACCAGCAGCTGCAGCCTCACCATTCCCTTCCCCCTCCATCATGAAATTAATCTCTCTCTAACACACACACACACAGACACAAATATATCCTCACACAGCACTCTCTCCCTTAACTGTGACAGACAGACCCTGCCCTTCCACCAACCACACCCCACATCCCTTACTCCACCTTCAGTCTCCCAAGCGCCTATATAGAAAACATGATTTTTCTGCATACAGAACTCACACACACACACCAAGGTACCGTATTTTATGTCAACTTATAAAAATAGATAAAAGAAACTTTCTAATAATAACTCTTAGAATTCCCAGTTATGAAGAAACTAGGGCATACTCGAACGAAAGCAGGTCAAGTTCAGTGCGAGGGGGGGGGAGAGAGAGAGATCTGGCAACTGTAAAGCAAAGCTCTAGCTATGTAAACAACCAGAGCGCGCATGTAGGCATAACACAGGCCTCATCCACCACCACACACTGGCACCATCCAGTTTATAACAATGCAGCAGCACAACCTCATCGATTTCTGCCTTGTAAAACAAGACCTTTGCAAAGTCAAGTTACTGCATTATGTACACCAGCTATACTTCCAGCTCAACAGCATTCCCATTGTTTTCTTCTTCAGTTCATCTACTGGCTTGTCACTGTTCTTTACACAAGTCCTTCCATAGGAGTGCCTGCTGCAGGGCTCCCTACACCAGAGGAAGCGGAGCAATAGGAGATAACTCAGACTAAGTAATACAGCCCTGTATACCCTTCACTGAAACCCTTTTCAGATCTGGATGCACCAGCCGTGGGTAATGAGAACACACACTACCCATGATCCTCCTGATACACACAGTCATGACTACGGCAACTTGTGCATTTTTTTAAAAAAAATCACGTACAGCTTTAGGTAAAGGTAAAGTTTTCCCCTGCTCGAAAGCCAGTCGAATCCGACTCTAGGGTTGCGGTGCTCATCTCCGTTTCAAAGCCGAAGAGCCGGCGCTGTCCGAAGACGTTTCCGTGGTCATGTGGTCGGCATGACTAAACACCAAGGCGCGCAGAACGCTGTTCCCTTCCCACCGAAGTGGTACCTATTTATCTACTTGCCATTTCTTGCTTTCGAACTGCTAGGTTGGCAGGAGCTGGAACTAGAGATGGGAGCTCACTCCGTCATGCGGCAACCCGGGTCTCGAACTGCTGAACTACTGACCTTCCACAGCCTGCAGTTCAGCGTCTTAACCACTTGAGCCACCGCAGTTCCTATGTACAGATTTACTATGTGCAAATACATACCTTCACATTACTAGTGTGCTGCTTTGAGTACCAAAAGCAGCCTTGGTCATAGGCCTAGAACAGTGGTGGCGAACCTAGGGCACGTGTGCCATCGCCCCAGCCAGGCCCAGACCATCATTAAAGTGTCGAATTCTCTGCCAAATAAATTTAAGTAAATGAAAGCATTTGGGATTGCTTTCCTCACTATGTTTGAATCATCTTAAGTTAATGTATGAGTTATTTTTTCTAAAGTAAAGTATTCAGGTTAAATTGCCATGTTGGCACTTTGCGATAAATAAATGGGGTTTGGGTCGCAGTTTGGGCACTCGGTCTCTCAAAGGTTCGCCATCACTGGCCTAGAACTTCCAGATTAATAAGAGTTTCTTGAAGAGCACTCCAAGCAGTGTTCCCTCTAAGCTGAGTTAGTGTGAGCTAGCTCACAGTTTTTTAGCCTCCAGCTCACACATTTTGGTCTCAGCTCAGGAAGGGATGGCTCCAGAACAAACTAATTTATGCAGCAGCCAAATCGCTCGCTCACAACTTTAATGCCAGCA
>NW_015171534.1:168040-182208 GCF_001447785.1 Gekko japonicus | reverse complement strand
GCTGTTCCCTTCCCACCGAAGTGGTACCTATTTATCTACTTGCCATTTCTTGCTTTCGAACTGCTAGGTTGGCAGGAGCTGGAACTAGAGATGGGAGCTCACTCCGTCATGCGGCAACCCGGGTCTCGAACTGCTGAACTACTGACCTTCCACAGCCTGCAGTTCAGCGTCTTAACCACTTGAGCCACCGCAGTTCCTATGTACAGATTTACTATGTGCAAATACATACCTTCACATTACTAGTGTGCTGCTTTGAGTACCAAAAGCAGCCTTGGTCATAGGCCTAGAACAGTGGTGGCGAACCTAGGGCACGTGTGCCATCGCCCCAGCCAGGCCCAGACCATCATTAAAGTGTCGAATTCTCTGCCAAATAAATTTAAGTAAATGAAAGCATTTGGGATTGCTTTCCTCACTATGTTTGAATCATCTTAAGTTAATGTATGAGTTATTTTTTCTAAAGTAAAGTATTCAGGTTAAATTGCCATGTTGGCACTTTGCGATAAATAAATGGGGTTTGGGTCGCAGTTTGGGCACTCGGTCTCTCAAAGGTTCGCCATCACTGGCCTAGAACTTCCAGATTAATAAGAGTTTCTTGAAGAGCACTCCAAGCAGTGTTCCCTCTAAGCTGAGTTAGTGTGAGCTAGCTCACAGTTTTTTAGCCTCCAGCTCACACATTTTGGTCTCAGCTCAGGAAGGGATGGCTCCAGAACAAACTAATTTATGCAGCAGCCAAATCGCTCGCTCACAACTTTAATGCCAGCAGCTCACAAGGTAGAATTTTTGCTCACAAGACTCCACATCTTAGAGGGAACATTGACTCCAAGCCAGGCTATTCAGGGCCATTTCAGAGAAGAGAGGTTCAGTAAGATTCTTGTTTTGTTTAGAAGGCCCTTAATGAAGCCCTCGTATTGAGCTCATTACATCTGCGTGACATTTATTTTCTTTTGCCTATTTTGTTTGCACAACAGCTTTTGAATCCTGGCATTCTTATTACTGGTATTGTCTGGATTTTTTCAAGAGTACTTCAGGAGACCACAGCAGCCTTGAAAAACCATGGGGAGGGGAGGGGAGGGGAGACGATTGTTCTAGTCAGCCTCTTTAAACCGTATGACAAGATGCCAAAATATAGGCACAATAATGTCATTTCAGAGAAGAAATTTCTTATCATTTCTGTTCTCTATATTGATTGTATCTAGAGGTTCCCACTTCATTTTTTACACTCCAAAGAGGAACCTCCTGCAACAGCGGATTTTTAAATGGCAGTAATCTTCTGTCATAGGGCAGAAGCAGAAGGACTAATTGAAATACTAGGGCTGAGCCACAAAGTGCGCACACTCACAAAGTACACTCTCTTTCTCTTTTTAAAGTAAGTATTTAACGAATCCATGCCGAAATTGGTGTTCTCTCTTCCATTCCCATAATTTCTGAAATGAAGTCTTAGATGATTTCCCAAATACTGACAGGAAATTTATCCTGTCTTGAAATTTAATAAATTATGCTGTTCAGCTGTACTCTGTATATGCCAAATGTTTCATAACCAGCCACTAAGTGGTTTTCCTAATTCTCCCAAAATCGAGCCATAACTCTTGCAGAAGAGAATATCAGATTCCAAGCCATTTGGGAACAGAACCCAAACATGTACATACAGGAATGGAAAGGAGCAACTTCAAGACATCAGGAATTGTGAGTTTCAAGACTCCAGGAATGGTGGGTTGTGAAATTCTTCAATGCATTCATTAGCTCAACTCTCCATTTCCACAATTCTCCTATTTGATTCCGCTTTTCCTCATTCAGAGACTTATTTTCACTACCTTCAGATGCTTCCCCATGTTCACACCATTTCACTTGCTGGTCCCTATACACAGAATTCACTTCATCTAAAAAAATGTCAGGCCTTTCCTCCATCAAGTATTTGAAACAAAAAACAAAACTCGGAATGGTTTCTTTTGCCTTGCCTCCAGGACACTGTTCTGCAATATCTAATAGTTTTCCATTTCTTTTACTCTTCATTCCCTATTCCACCCTTCTTTTAGCTTTGCCCAGTAAAGTACAACTTTCTTTTTCTTCCCTCCTTGTGTGTATTTTCTGTTTTAAATTAGACTGTAAGCCTAAGAACGAGCCTCGTTTCTGTTTTATTCTACTAAGGCAAACTATATATTACGGGTATTATATAAATATTATGGGGGGGAGACACAGCAAGCTACAGTATGAAAGGGGAGGCAGCAAAAACCTGTTCCTCAAGCAGAGATCTAATCCACAAGTAGAGCTCCAACAAATGATCCTTTGGATCCAACTCATTGATTTCTACGATCTCCACAACTTATTTTCCTACATTCTGAAGCCACAGGAAAGTCAAGATCTAAAACCGCTGTTTCAGAAATGATACCCTATGGTTTCTTTGTTCAACTGTCATTAATGCTGCGTCAGATGGGGATAGGGTTCCCAGCCTCCAGGTGCGGCCCGGAGATCTCCCGCTTTTACAACTGATCTCCAGCTGACAGAGATCAGCTCCTCTGGAGAAAATGGCTGCTTTGAAGGGTGGACTCTATGGCATTGTACCATGCTGAGGCCCCTCCCCTCCCCAAACCCCACCCCCAAAGTCTCCAGGTATTTTCCAACCCAGACTTGGGAACCCTGGATGGGGACCTTGTGCTGCACCATGACCGTTTCAGGCACTTACCTTCACAGGTCAGCTACTGTTATTTTAATCAGAGAAAAATGCTGACGTGCGAGGTACTGCACTCTGAAGGCTCTACCACATGCCAAAGGAGCAGAAAGCTTTTCACTTTACATTTTAAATTTAAATCAAAAAGCAGCTTGCCTCTTCAGCAAAGCAAGCAGCTATAGTGAAAACTTCGAAGAACCCTCTTAAGAGTGTGCAGAGTGCATCCTTAGGTGCACGTGTAGCTTTGCTGGATCACAGCAGGGAAGGAAAAATGTAGCAGCTTAATTCAGTGGGCATTCAAGCACTGTAGTAACAGCACAGTATGAAAATGTGCAAATCCCAGAGAGTACTGACAACGCTTCTTCAGCCGTATGTTTCATTTCTTTAGAAAAGGTATATACGGCCTCTCCAGAGACCTGCTTACAGCAAAGATAATTATGCAAAGCCACTGTAAGACATAACCTAAAAAAAACTAATGCCATTAAAACAAGCCAGGGCGTAACAACACAAAATACAGACTGAGGAACGTAAAACGATGCAAATAAAATGATCCCCAAGCCAAAAGCAGACCGCAGAATGTTTAAAAGATAAAACCCATTTGATTAAAGGCCCAAGTAAAAGGAAGGTTTAGCCCAGCACCTCAGAGAAAATAAGGTAGGCGCAAGACAAACCTCAAGGAGAAGAGCATGCCATAAATGAGGTGCCGCTACTGAAAAAGTAAGAACATAAGAGAAGCCAATGTTGGATCAGGCCAATGGCCCATCCAGTCCAACACTCTGTCACACAGTGTCCAAAAATACCAGGTGCCATTAGGAGGTCCAGCAGTGGGGCCAGGACACTAGAAGCCCTCCCACTGTTGACCCCCCCCCCGCCCCAAGCACCAAGAATACAGAGCATCACCTGCCCCTCTCTCTGGTGGCCACCCACTTCAGCTCTGAAAACAGACACACAGAGCACAGGAGTTGAGAGGCAGATCTTTTTTTATTATTATTTTTATTTTTTTCTCAGAAAAAAGGTGGGATACAGAAGGGAAAAGAGGGTGGGGAAACATATAAATGAGAGAGACCGATCTTAACTGGCAGGCTGGACTATACAGGAGGAGGCAGTCCTTCATGTACCACAGCCCCAAGCCATTTCAGGCTTTAAAGGTTAGAATCAGCACTTTAAATTGCGCCCCCAAACAGAACCAGTGCAGATCTTTCATCACAGGGGTGATATGATCCAGCTCCCAACAATAACCTGGCTGCCATATTTTGAACCAACTAACATTTCCATACAGTTGTCAAAGGTAAAAAGTAAAGGTAAAGGCTCCCTTGCTCGAAAGCCAGTCGAGTCCGACTCTAGGGTTGCAGTGCTCATCTCCATTTCAAAGCTGAAGAGCCGGCACTGTCCAAAGACGTTTCCGTGGTCATGTGGCCAGCATGACTAAACACCAAGGCGCACGGAACGCTGTTACCTTCCCACCGAAGTGGTCCCTATTTATCTACTTGCAATTTCTTGCTTTCGAACTGCTAGGTTGGCAGGAGCTGGAACTAGAGACGGGAGCTCACTCCGTCATGCGGCACACTTGGGTCTCAAACTGCTGAACTACTGACCTTCCACAGCCTGCAGTTCAGCATCTTAACCACTTGAGCCACCGCAGCTCAAAGGTAGCCCCACATAAAGTACATTACAGTAATCTAGCTTGCATGTGATCAGAGCACGGATCACTTGGTAAAATCATGCTTCTCAAAGAAAGGCCCTAACTGGTATATCATCCAAATCTGGTAAAATGTGCTACATGCCACACATGAATCTTTAGCCTTCAGGCTAACACATCGATCCTCAGCCAGCTTTTGTCACTGACAAACAGCACCTCAGTCTCATCTGGACTATTTGTTTTTCAGTCGCACAGTCAAGTCCAACTCTTCGCGACCCCATGGACCACATCATGCCAGGCCCTCCTGTCTTCTGCCATCCTCCGGAGTTTACGTAATTTCATGTTTGTTGCATCAATAACACTGTCTAACCATCTCATCCTTAGCCGTCCCCGTCTTCTTTGACCTTCAATCTTTCCCACCATCAGGGTCTTCTCCAGTGAGTGCTCCCTTCTCGTTTGGTGGCCAAAGTATTTGAGCTTCAGCTTCAGTACTTAGCCTTCCAGGGAACAGTCAGGGTTGATTTCCTTTAGGATTGACTGATTTGATCTCCTTGCAGTCCAGGGGACTCTCAAGAGTCTTCTCCAGCACCATAATTTGAAAGCATCTATTCTTTGGCGCTCGGCCTTCCTTATGGTCCAACTCTCGCAGCCATACAGTACTACTGGGAATACCATTGCTTTGACCATAGGGACTTCTGTTGGCAGGGTGATGTCTCTACCTTTTATTATGCTGTCTAGGACTAAGCCTCAGTTTATAGGCACTCATCCACCCCCATTACCTTCTCCAGGCACCTATTCAGGAGTTCTACCAATCCACACAACTTAGCTGAGAAGGAGAAATACCACTGTGTGTCACCCACATATTGGTGGCACTGCACTTCAGACCCCCGGGGGAATCTTTCCCAGTGGTTTTATGTAGACATTTAACAGCATGAAAAACAAGACAAATCCCTGCAAAACTCCGTAGCATAAAATCCCCCAACACCACCTTCTGGAATCAGTCAGCCAAGTAAGCGTGGAAAACCTGAGGCACAGTGCCCCCTTTCCAGGTTCAGCCAGACTCTCCAAAGAGACACCACGCTCAATGTTATCGAAAGTTGCCAAGAGGTTTTACACAGGCACTGTAATTCCTGAACCTCAACAGTTATTCACGTGTTCTGAAGAAATCCTCTGCAATCATAAAGGCCGGAAACTTGCTGTGCTACCCAATTTGCTACCTATTGTCCCATCAATTATTGACAAATACGAGCCTAATAAACGGCTACAATATTTTCCGTATTATAGTATGTATTTTGTGTACCATTTTCCCATCCATTTCACATTCATTTCCCATATCTAAACAATGGAGTGTCATGATTCACGCAAAACATAAGAGATGTAATACTAAGGTGAGAAGCTCTTATACACATATATTTTATTTTTTTAAAATCACATTTGTGTTAAAATATTTATGCCACAATGTACAACTAACAGTGATATGGCTGTAAGGATCACCTTTGTTCTCTTACCACTGTCTTTGGTAATATTCTGTAATGTATAGGCCAGGACTCTTTTCGTAGCAGGAACTCCTTTGCATATTAGGCGACACACCCCCAATGTAGCCTACTGTAAGCTCTTGGAGGATTGGCTACATTAGGGGGGGGTGTCACTTAATATGCAAAGGAGTTCCTACTACAGTTTGTTCCCATGTGGGTAATTTATTTTACTTAAATTGCTTTTCATGCAGCTGAGAAACAAAGCCAACTCTTTTCAAAAGGGAGTTACAACAGGAAATCCATAGAACAATACACACCAAGTAATCTGAAAGTAAGTTTCCCTCAATGAATGTTGGTTTACCCTGTTCAATGGCTACACTTAAACTGACACAAAAACTACAGGTATATATTCACCAGCAAGAATATTGAGAACCAGAGTAGAAACTGGCCATCCAATGGATTTTATCAGATTCTTACACAGGTATCTTGGGTCCAAGTATCATCATTCTTTCTGCATGCCAAGATTTAAGTTAAGCAGACTATCATTAAGGGTTGCAAAGTGAAGTAATTGTCCATTTGTTGCATCCAGTCAGCTAAGGCTGCAATTAATTTGGCCTCAATATTACTCTCTATCAATCTAATGCAAAAGTGACCCTGTGGTTTTTTTCTGGTAATAAAGACCCAACAAGTTCTACATTATTGAAGTAAAGTACAAGATAAATTATTTTAGTCTTCAGTCCTTGAGAATCTTTAGTCTAAGGACTCAAGTGCTTTTAACTATATCATTATTCACGCTTCTACTACAACTTAAGGTACATTCACACTGGGGCAACTATGTATTTGGTCACTTGCTCACTCTTCACATACTTATGATGCCCCAAACAAAGCCACACCTTCAGGGTTAGCAATTTCCACCTGCTGACTCATCCTCACCATCCCTGGCAACCTCTCACTACCCCAATATTGATCTAATACCCTTCTTACCCCAATGTGGCCAATGGAAGGAACTGGAAGGAGGGGAAGAGGAAGGGATCTCCTCCCTACAGTAAAGATATGAGGTGCACAAAATGAGCTCTGCCTCTGACAAAGACCCTTTATCCAGGTTGCTTCTCTCTTTTTTTATGCCCCCCGAAAGGGGATTTTTTTATTTGCATTTTCTATAAACTACAAAAACTATAACTAAAAGTTGGAAGGGGGAGGGAAACTAAAACCCTATCACTATAGCTATGGGAAATGGGAAGAGGGCAAACTAATACATAAAAGACTACTTGGTGGGCAAAGGAAGCTCCTATTCTAAACTATTTCATCTATTGGATTTGGGGAAAGGAAAGCTAATACCTATCACGATCTAATTAGCTAAAAGTAAGACTTGTTAACCTAATGTTACAAGTTTGGTATACAGGTTGGTTCCTTACAGTATTACTTTAAGAATATACATTTAATAGCTTAACACAAATTCCGCCTTTAAGAACGGTTGTTCTTATTCTAGAGTCTTTTCTTCCTGCGTTTCTTCGTTTTCTTGAGTATGGGGGCGGCTACTCCTTTCTCCGATTCCGATGTTTCTGGTGATGTGGAAGTAGTGGTTTTTTAATCCTGTGAGTACAATTCTTCTTCTTCTTTCTCCTGATCTGGTTTTGAGTTCTTATCTTTCTTCTTATATTTTGAGTTAAACATTTCGTCCATAATTTTTTCAGCTTTTGGAACAGAGTCAATTTTGTATTTTTTATCCAGATAACTGAAACTCAATCCTTCCGGGAATAACCATCTATATGGTACTCCCTTTTTTTGCAGTGTGAGAATAAGCATCCTGTATAGTTTCCTCTGTTTTCTGACTTCAAAGGGAATGTCTTTTAGTATTTTTATCTCTTCATTCTTAATTTTAAGGGTTTTCCCATTGTAGATTTTAACACTAGTTTTCTAGTAGATCGTTTCGTGAATTTTAGATAGGTTTCCCCTGAGAGCTTATTTTTCTTTATAAAATCCGGGTAGGTCATGTAGGCTACATCCATCTCTTTCACTAGGTCTTCCTGTTTGTAATCCATTAATGGGGCCAAAGCCTCCGCCAAAAGTTCTTTTAAGTCCTCTTTCTTCTCTTCAGGGATCCCATGGAAATGTAGAACATACGTAGATCTTTCCAGCTGGAGCTGTATTAGTTGTGTTTTATCGGAGGAGACGTGGAGATCTTTTGGAAGCATTTTGAAGTTCTGATTGTGGTCGCTTCCTCGGCAGTCGTCTCTAAGTGCCATATCGGCTCCACTGCGACGGTACCTTTCGGGAATAAGTTGAGCCTCAATTCCTTGGCCGTCGCCTTGGAAGAGGCTCTCCTCAGCTCCCCAGGCTGAGGGTCTCCTACAGAGACCCCAGGGAGGTCTGGGACGAACTCGGACCCCTCCCGTCAGCCGGGTCTTGGCGTGTCCCCATCAAAGCAAGACGGGACGGATCTGAACGGCGAAACACTTAAATTGGAAGTCACCCAGGTTGTTTCTTATGCTGGGAAGCAATGAGGAACTAGTACTTAACTCGGGATCAACTCCATAACACCCCAAATTATACAGAAATCAGAATTACGTTTGCAAAAGCCTCAAATACAAAGGCATTTAGGCAGCTACAGCTATTACTAACAACACTGTAAAAGCGCTGTGGTTTCTGTGAATTATTTTATTACTTGGGAGAGAAGCAGAGTTAAAAGCAGTGTCCCTCTGAAGCATATGCACACTCACCCCTCAAGGCAGTGTCTAATCAGGATAATCTGGTTTTCAAGGCAATGGTAAGCAGTTGAGGATATAAATATATCATGTATATAGTATTTATTTAACAAATCCTCTGGGGTAATTTTCATCACCACGAGCAGGAAAAGGACCAGAAGTTCAAAGACAGTAGCTTGCATCAAGTAGTTCAAGAGGCAGAGCTGAAGAAGGAAGAGAAGACAAAGAGAAGAGATTGGATTTATACCCCGACCTTCACTACCCAGAGGAGTCTCAGAGCGGTTTACAAACTCCTTTCCCTCCCCCCCCACAACAGACATCCTGTGAGATAGGTGGGGCTGAGAGAGCTCTGGCAGAAACGGCTCTTCTTCAAGAATAGCTCTTATCAGAACTATGACTTGCCCAAGGTCATCCAGCAGGTGCAAGTGGAGGTGTGGGGAATCAAACCCGGTTCCCCCAGATTAGATTCCGTGCACTTAACCAATACATCAAACTGGCTCTGTGGAACAATTACTTTATTACAACACAAGGTTTCCAGCAAGTTCTATTCTTCTGGTTTATCTTAACAAGCAAAGAACAACAGAAGAAACATAACCATATAAAGACCTGTCTTTTTTTTTTTAAACCCCGTAGGGATATTTTTTATTTTGCAAATACTACAAACTACAAAGAAATATAGGGGAGGGACTACAACTAAGAAGAAAGAAAAGCAAACCACACTAAACTAAAACCCCAAGAGGAGGAGATCTTTCCACTGTTAGTAAATATGTTAGTATAATTCGTTTTATTATCACAATATACTTGTTGAGTTCTTGCTTATAACAATTCACTTCTTATATGTTATTTTGTTAATTGTTATGAGAGAAGTCTCTGATCATCTTCTTATTCTTCGTTTCAAAAGGCCATTTTCCAAGTCCTTCTGCCTTTACTTCGGCTTTCTGTCTCTAAAATCGTATACCACTCTGGCAGGCCCCACACCACAACTTTAATGCCAGCAGCTCACAACATAGAATTTTTGCTCAAAAGACTCCACAGCTTAGAGGGAGCACTGCACAAGGATGTAACGAAAGTAGCAGCAGCCCTCCCAATGAATATTCCACTGGACATGATTGCAGATGAATGTAAACTTCTTAGACTTGAAGGTGAAACTGCCAGTGAGACTTGCCGCATTGATACGTACTGGAATCAGTTCTTTGGGATATCAAGTGGAAGGGCTTTTCTCTGACCAGCTATTTCTACCTTTTCTTAAGCACTTCTCAAAAACTGTGCTTTGGAGAAGGAGTAACCTTTTCTAAAAAGAAGAGATAGCAGAGTAGAGCTAATCACAACATGCCCATTAGATTAATCCAGCAGATTTTAAAATTAGGCAGACTAGTAGTGCTTTATTCCAGTGAATCTAAAAATGAAAGGGATAATTGATCCATGCATCATACTCATTCCTGAATCATTATGAGCTCTCAGGACAGGCACACAATCACATCTATGAATGGGCAAGAGAATTAGCACAATAGTGAAGGTCTATTGCACAACCTATCTTATCAAGCCACACACCCTATCTTATCAAAAATGTACTGAAGTCATTACAGCATCACTGAGTATAAGATGAGAAGCTATGTCAAACCTGTTGAGGAAAAAGAGATCTACTGGCTTGCATATACCAGAGCAATTCTATGAGAAGTGGGCATTTCACTGCCACAGGAGGTGGTGGCGGCGGCTACAAGCATGGATGGCTTCAAGAGGGAATAGGATAAACATACAGAGCAGAGGTCCATCAGTGGCTATTAGCCACAAGGTATAGATAGGAACTCTCAGTCTGGGGCAAGTGATGCTCTATATTCTTGGTGCTTCGGTGGGGGCCAACAGTGGGCAGCCTTCTAGTGTCCTGGCCCCACTGCTGGACCTCCTGAGGACACCTGGTATTTTTGGCCACTGTGTGACAGAGTGTTGGACTGGATGGGCCTTTGGCCTGAACCAACATTGGCTTCTCTTATGTTCTTATGTTCAGCCATGAAGTGTAATTTTCTTGTCTACAGTCCAAAAGACACCTCCCCCCAAAAAAAAAACCCTGTTCTTCAGAGTTCAGAGCTCTTTTTTGGCTGCTGCAAGAGGCAAGAAAGTCACTGTTTAGAAGGAGAAATCCTTCTGCCCTCAGAATTGCTTTGGTGGCTCCAAGGCTATATGGGTATATTTATCCTATTTTAAACAGACCTAGCTTTCAAATGGCCTCTCATGACAAAGCAAAGCATCCACATTTTTTAATACATATGCTGTGTGTCAAACATTTATGCAGAGATTCTGCAGTTATTCAGGCAGTTAAAAAAAAAAAGACCTGAATAAGACAGAACCTCAGGGGGATCCAGAAATATAATTTCAGGGGAAGCTTCACCCATAATCTTCAATCTCTAGAAGCAGCAAATTCACCAGGACAGATTTGTGGTTTTCTAAAGACTGCATCTGGATGGCACAGCATTCTAACCCAACACAGTTATTTCTGTTGTTCTTTACTATAGGCATTTTTCATTTCACCTAACCTCACCACCATCTTTGGCTATTTTAATTCTTGGAGACTATAATACAGTATTTCAAACTCCACATTTTCCTATCTGAATGACAGGAAAACTAAGTATTTGCATGGCACATAGCTTTGAGCAATGTAACATGCATATGGCAATTTTTGCAAAAGTTAGCCATTTGGGGGTGTGAAAATCCCTTACAGAGGCTCCTCACCGTACCCCATCTGTAGCATTTACTTAGATCTGCACTAGTTGCATATTTCTGAGTGACATCAATTTAGGAAATCTGCAAGGTGCATTTGCCATCTAACTACCTGCACTATGAATGAGCACAAAGAAATGGGTCCAACAATACTGAGTGAAAAAAATAATGGTTGGAACAGGAACGACGTTTTGAAGTTTCACACTATCACCTTCCAAAAGGGTAAACAGAAAGAGGACTTCCATTTAAACCAGGGAATTACAACGATCACCAGGGTGGATGTTGGAAACCACAAGGAGGAGGACAGAGTAAGACTTATCAGGTGACCGCGTTAAAGGCTCCTATCTCTATCGTGAAGAAGGGTTGAAGGTGGCTTAGCTGACTTCAAAGGGTAATGGAATAGCCAGCAGGAATCATGATGCACCTCTGGCTTGCTGCGAGAAAGAAACAAAACAAAAAAATGGAAGCCTGCCATTGAAAATATGAAAACCAGCAATCTCCTTTGTCTCTAATACCAGGCAAGACACATGGATGTAGTGAATGAAAATACGTTTCTGTCACACTGTCTGCCACAATTCAAGAGTCAGATTACCGGTTGTTTCCCCGATATGGCCACTTTGCTACAGTGCTGAAATAAATCCCAGCAGCAAGAAACGGGATACAAGGAACACCCTAAAGCAAAACCAGCTCAAGGTATTTTGGCACTGGGGGGGGAGGGTGCAGAAACAGCAGCTCTGGGTGGGGAAATACCTCAAGATTTGGGGGTGGAGCTTAGGAGGGCGGGTTTGGGGAGGGGAGGGGCCTCAGCAGGGTACAAAGCCATGGAGGCCACCCTCCAAAGCAGCCATTTTCTCCAGGGGAGCTGATTTCTGGAGATCAGCGGTAACAGTGTGAGATCTCTGGGCCCCACCAGGAGACTGGCAACCCTAGGGGGTGCTATACCAATTCCCCGAGTTTTAAAAAAGGCATATACTGCACGACATTAGTTCACGAGACAACCAAAAGTCTCCTAGGATACCAGGATACAATTCTCCCATTTTTAATTTCATCGGCTTAATGTTACAATATGGGTTACCAGTGTTACCGCAACAAAACATTTTGCCGTTGCAGAGCTTAATATAATTCAAGCGATCCAACTCAGATTTGCATTTTGATCAGGCAAGAACATTCTCAACTATTCAAGAAAACTTTTTAAGCCACACAACTCGAATAATACATTGTTTACCATCAATAGCTATTACATAGAACAAAGCCATGTACACTAAAGCCACCCTACCCTGAAGAGGGTTTTCAGCTGCCATACCAACAGTGCAATCCCCTACAGAGTTATTTGACTCTCAACTCACTGGTTTCAACTGGTTTAAACTGGAGTAACTCCATAAGATTGCACTGACAACCTCCTTCCAGCATTCCACAGCCTACTCCAGAGAACCCACTCATGCAAGGGCATCAATGAATTAAGGGTAGAGATGTGACGGCCCAGGAAAAAAACCGGAAAAAATCAGGGGAAAAAACGGGTTTTTTCCATTTTTTTCCTGAAGCCTTTTTGTTTTTTTCCAAAAAAAATGGAAAAATTGAAAAAAGAAAAGAAAAAAAATTGATTATGAAACGTTTTATTTTAACATGATGAATAAAATGTTTTAAGACCAGGTGTTCAAATATTTTCCAAATCATTTCTGAGATATATATATATATGGTATCAGATTGATGTATTTTCTGTGCACTGAGGACAAGCAAGTCCTAGGTTACAAACTGAACTCTCCAATGCAAGAACAAGATGCATTTCTTCCTTTAGGAGGTGCGATTGTCAGAAGAAAATTAAAAAGTATCAGTTTTGTTTTTGCATGTGGGTGGGTATTCTGTAAAATTGTTTGGATACACTATATTTTTAATATGCTAGTTGTGATAATTTCATGCCAAGTAAAAATGTCCATAGTCATATTTTATGTTCCTAAAGTAACAGAATGACTTTCAATCTAGAAAAGACAAAAGAAATACTAATGTAGCATTTTTTTCAATTTTTCCGAAAATTTCTGGTTTTTTCCGGAAAAAAACGGGGAGGGGGAAGGGGTTTTTTCTGAGCTTCAAAATTTCCAGAAATTTTACATCTCTAATTAAGGGCACACGTTCTAACACCTTACCTTGTTCAACACATCCTTAAAACATTTAAAATTAAGAACACCAGCTGGCCAAAAGCAAAAATCAGAGGACTTTTATTAGAAAGTTATCATCATGACTATGTCTGCTACCCCTGCTCTGACAATCCAGCAACAAAAACCCAACACCATAACTATTTTAAATAATGCTCCACTGCAGGGTGGGTTTTGTTTAAATCAAAACGATTTAAATCAGGATTTAAATAACTAGTTAGTAAGACTAGATTTAAATCATGGTTTTCTGCATAAAGACTCATTCTTGCTGGTATAATCTTAATATTTACAACCACCTGAAGGTTTCATTTTTAGAATAACAACTTTTCAGATGAGTTTTACAGTTATATCAAAAATTACTGATTTGGTTATACTATTAGAAACACATCATAGATAACGGTAAATCATTATGAAATTACTGTGAGGTGAACTATCTTCAGAATAAGAGAAAGAAAAGGAGAAGGAAGAAGAGGAAGAAGTAAGAAGAGAAGAAGAGGAGGAAGAGATTGGATGTATACCCTGCCCTTCACTCAGAGTCTCAGAGCGTCTTACAAACTCCTTTCCCTTCTCCTCCCCACAACAGACACTCTGTGAGGTAGGTGGGGTTGAGAGAGCTCCTTGAGAGAACAGCTCTGACAGAACTATGGCTTACCTAAAGTCATCCAGCAGCTGTAAGTGGAGGAGTGGGGAATCAAACCCGGTTCTCCCAGATTAGAGTCCGCGCACTTAACCACTAAACCAAACTGAAGAGAAAGAAGGCCTGCCTTGATTGGCTGAGGGCTCCTCCCCCCCTCATCTGAGGAGGGAGGGGAGGGAAAG
>NW_015171534.1:167505-168009 GCF_001447785.1 Gekko japonicus | reverse complement strand
TGTCGAGGTATGAGAGATGTGGGGGGGTAAGAGTCCTGTGTTTAAGACCCAAAAAGTTTTATTCCAGGGATGAGGGGGGAAGAGTCGTGTTTAATACCAAAAAACATTTTATTCCAGGTATGAAAAGGAGAGAGAGAGTCCATCCCATGGCACTTGGAGAGATCCCCCTTTCCATTTCTAACAAATTGGGGGTGAGAAACCTAACAGCACAGCTTGCATTCCTTATTACTGAAAGGGAGCAAGAGTACAGCAGCACCTTAATGACTAACAAAATTTGTGGCAGGTCATGAGCTTTCATGAATGACGGCTCACTTCTTGAAATACAGCTGGAATGTGAGTCCATCTACCCTTATATCTTAGAGAGTGAAGTGATTTCAGATGCCAAATGATAATAGAAGGCACTGGTAATGAGAGAAGAAACCAAGGTCTCAATTCAGTCCATGAGTTTGCATTATTTTGAGCTTCACGATCAGTTGCAATTCAGCAGTCTCTCTTTCTAATCGC
>NW_015171534.1:166072-166184 GCF_001447785.1 Gekko japonicus | reverse complement strand
CTAAGCTGTGAAGTCTTGAGAGCAAAAATTCTACTTTGTGAGCTTCTGGCATTAAAGGTGTGAGCGAGCGATTTAGCTACTGCATAAATTAGTTTGCTCTGTAGCCATCTTT
>NW_015171534.1:164864-166059 GCF_001447785.1 Gekko japonicus | reverse complement strand
GCGAGCACATACACACAAACCAACAAACAAAGAAAGGGCCAGGTGACGTGAAAGCCTTCCCCCCTCATACCTTAGAATGTTGCCAACAGTCAGAAGAGCCAACACTGACCTTGGTAGAGCAGTGGTCTGACTTGGTATATGGCACCTTCATATGTTAAGACACACTAGGGCTTATACCACAAATGCATAGAAATCCTGCTAGGGCTTATTTTTGGGGTAGGTCTTATTTTCAGGGAAACAGGGTAGCTATTATATTTCCCCCTTGGCCGCATCCAGGCTTTCAGAAATGTGCTATCTTGGCTGTTTCACACCACCATGCACGGTGGAGAACTGCGGCACAGCAACATGGAATCATCATGACATGGAGAGGAGCGGGGGGGGGAGGGAAATCAGGCAATACCTTATCAGCACAGGATACCAAACGTAGATGGAAAGCCCCTGATGAATTTGCCCTGCAGGAAGCCGCTTGACATCCTAATGGGTGAGCTCGCTCTGTTCCAAAGCCGCACAGCTGTAGGGGGGGGGGGGGGGGGGGGGGGGAGGGAGAAGGGAAATCAGGCAATACCTTATCAGCATAGGATACCAAACGTAGATGGAAAGCCCCTGATGAATTTGCCCTGCAGGAAGCCGCTTGACATCCTAATGGGTGAGCTCGCTCTGTTCCAAAGCCACACAGCTGCTTTTTTCATAACGGCCGCATTTCTGATTGAACGAGACACTGCAAGAGTGATCAAAGATGCGTACGCAAGACTGCAGATGAGTGACTCGAGTTGGCCACTGCTCAGCAACTGTGCGGAACTTGCCAAGTGATAAAGAGGGTTACAGTTTTGCAACCCTTCCAATGTATGTTTATCGGCACTGTAGGCTTATCGGTGACAAGAACAGAACTACCATAAGCAAAGCTAAACCGTGAGGAATTTCAAACAGACGATATAATCCGGAAGAGGAACGGTTCCCAAATGGTTTCTGGTCTGTCATTGCAGACAGAACCGTTTTAGAACCGGTTCCTTACCGGAATATATTTGTAATTTCAGACACAAACGCTTCTGTCCCGTTTCGGAAACGGGGCTGAAGCGTTTTACCTGTCAACCGCTTCCAAGAGGTCTTCAGTTTCCTCTCCCGGTTCCAATGCGCTTTTTCCCGCCGTTTTTCGCCCACACGGGCGATCTCCGGTTTTGTTTTTGAACGTTCACTT
>NW_015171534.1:161141-164752 GCF_001447785.1 Gekko japonicus | reverse complement strand
AGTGCGCGCGGGGGAAAAAAAACAGGGGGGGGGGGGGGGAAGCGGTGCAGTCTGAAATGGCAAACCGCTTCAGATCCAGCTCTTTACTGGAAGGGGAAAGCCATGTGTGAAATGGCAGCCCTATATTGGTTTACTCCATGACGGATCAAAAACGACTTCAAAACGGGTTAAAAAGAATAATGTGAAATTCCTCCGTATTAATTAGCAAAGAGTATAAAGGTGTGACAGCATGTGTCACGACAAAATATCCCCGAACTTTTCAAACTGTACTGGTAGCAGAGTGAGAATGCACAGTGAACTCAGGAGAACAGTTTATTCAAAACAGAAATGTGTCAGCTATCAAGTCAGATACGAAGAAAGCCCCAATCCCATCTACAGGAAAATATCCCAAGCAATTACCCCTCTGGAGAATGTCATGTAATGTAGATTCAACCTTATTGTTGTATCTCACACATATGCCCCTGTCACTTCACATATGCAAACTTGCAAGACTGAGTTGTTGTTGTTCAGTCGCACAGTTGAGTCCGACTCTTCGTGACCCCATGGACCAGATCACGCCAGGCCTTCCGGTCTTCCACCGTCCTCTGAAGTTGGCTCAACTTGCCATCACAAATGCTGAATCATTAAAACAAGAGCAGGGACAGGACTGAGGCCAAAAGGAAGAACCCAAGATCCTAGTTCAGTCTTTCAAATTCCACTTCATCTATTTCCCTAGGTCTCAGCCATAATATCTTAAGTGCTGTAAACATACTTTGGCTAACTAGCAAGAGAGAGCTAACACTCTCGACTCGGGAGCCAGCCGGAACTCCGTTCCTGTGCGTTCCTGCCCAAAAATAGCCCTGCCTCTATGGCACCAGTGCTTCTGTCCTATCTGTGCATCAACCCTTTTACCACTCCATGGTTCCCCCTTTTGGCTCAGATCCAAATACAGGGCAACCCTTTTCTCCATCTACCTATTTTCAGGAGCCTCATCACCACCAGACACTTTCACTGTATAGGGAATGCTAGCCAAGCATTAGGGTCATCTGGACCCTTTTCAGTCTCGCTACAGACCACACTATGGGACAGAGTCAGCCCTAGTGGCTTTAGCTGATGAGCTCCACCATGCCTCTTTGGCACTCCTCCTGGACTTATCTGCAGTCTCTTGACACAGTGGACCAAGCCATCTTTTTGAGGCATTTGAAGACAGAAGATACCAGGAGATGTGCTTTAGACTGGTTCAAATCATTCCTCACAGACTGGCCTCAAAGGGCTGCCGCCACTGGCCATCAGTGTGGGACTATCCTGTGGCATTCCACAGGGTGCATTTCCTATCCCCCATTCTATTCAACCTCTATGTAAATCCCTTAACACAAACCATGCATATTTTGGGAGCTGGCTGTCATCGGTATGTTGACGATACCCAGCTTTGTATCTCCTAGCCCAAATCTCCTGGGGATGATGAGGTAGAGGGCCCAAGCCTCCGCCTGTACACTGTAGTTAAACAGCTAAGAGTGAACAAACTGAGACTAAATCCTGACAAGGCAGGTGAGATGCTGGTTGGCATTGTGCTTCTCACTTTCAATGGAGTCAGCTGACCCTCGCTGACTTGGTCAAGAGCTTAGGAGTTATACTGGAAGTGATAGTGGATCCAACATTAATTTTAGAGAAGCAAAAAAAAAAATGCTTTCTATTAGCTTCAGCCAGGTAGATGCCCCCTACCTTGACTCAGCCAACTTGGTCATCTGGACCCATGCCACAATAACACCAAGACTAGATTACTGTAATATACTCTACATCAGCGTTCCCTCTAAACTGAGTTGGTGTGAGCTAGCTCACAGTTTTTTAGCCTCCGGTTCACACATTTTTGTATTCGCTCAGGAGGGATGGCTCCAGAGCAAACTAATTTATGCAGTAGCCAAATCACCTGCTCACAACCTTAATGCCAGTAGCTCACAAAGTAGAGTTTTTGCTCACAAGACTCCACGCCTTAGAGGGAGCATTGCTCTACATAGATCTCCCCTCAAAGTCAGCTCAGAGACTCCAGTTGGCACAGAATGTCATAGCTCGGTTATTATCAAGAGCTAAGCAAACAGAGTATGGTACACAGTATACGGATATTACACTACACAAGGATTATTACTGTGATAAGTGTGCTAAACTAAATAATACAGTACAGCAAATATCAGAAAAGATATGCTGTTTAAATACATTAAAGTGATATGCTTTTTTTTTACACAAATACAGTCAGTCTCAAATAAACAGAAGTGGTTTTTAACAAAGCAAATGATGTTAACGACGTGCTCTGGAATGTCCTGTGTCGTTTCGATGTTTCTTCTTCTGAACAAGATTCTATCTACAAATAAACATTTACAACAAGGATACTCCAATCCAAATAGCCTAATTAATGTAGAAGACAATAAAAATTCTTATAAAGGTAAAGGTTCCCTCGCTCGAAAGCCAGTCAAGTCCGACTCTAAGGTTGCGGTGCTCATCTCCGTTTCAAAGCCAAAGAGCCAGCGCTGCCCGAAGACGTTTCCGTGGTCATGTGGCCGGCATGACTAAACACCAAGGCGCACGGAACACTGTTACCTTCCCACCGAAGTGGTCCCTATTTATCTACTTGCAATTTCTTGCTTTCGAACTGCTAGGTTGGCAGGAGCTGGAACTAGAGACAGGAGCTCACTCCGTCATGCGGCACACTCAGGTCTCGAACTGCTGAATTACCCACCTTCCACAGCCTGCACTTCAGCGTCTTAACCACTTGAGCCACCGCAGCTCCTAAAAATTCTTATACATACAGATAATTTCCAGTGTTTTATCTCATCTATAATGAAGCCTGATGCTCACATATTTTTTCTTCATTATTAATACGTGCAGACTTGAAACCATTGATAAGTAATGATGACTTCCCTGAGGGACACTCCCCTGGCTGGCCATAAGTTACCAGGCTCAATATTTACCTGGCTCAATTCAAGGTACCAGCTATCTCATGCAATGTACTTTGTGGCCTCGAACCTTCACACCTCTGGCACTGCCTCTCTGATCCGATCTAATTTATTGCAGCAAGAGCCAGTAAAACAGTACAATTCTGATATAAGAAGGATTAAAACATGGGAACGGTATAAAAAGATTAACAAGAGAAAGTTAATAAAATTAGTAAAATAAAATAATGTTAATAAGAGACTCGTACAATTTTTTTCCAGCTAAAATAAGTTTATGTTTCCTAATAGCTAAGCAACAAAATTTTGCCACAGCGTAAGTCACTGAGCTCTGATCGTTTTCTAAGAGGAATTTACGAAGGACTTCTGGCCTAAAGTCAAGATAAGACCGCAGAGAGCTAAATCTAGACGGAACTGCCTCTCCCCCTACGCTCTGCTGCAACACCTTTGCTCGTATAATCACAGCCTTCTACATGGGACATCCCGAAGAATGGGCAAGATCAACAACCGCCTGTACATGTGCATTCTCTGTTCCACCTTATGGAATGGCCTGCCGGATGAGACCAAGAAGGCTCCAGCTCTCCTGCTATTGTGCGAACATGCAAAACTGAATTATTTGGGAGGGCTTTTTTTTTTTTAAGGATTTATTATAACAGAATGATTCAGGACAAATGCTTTAATAAAGGGAAA
>NW_015171534.1:154051-161131 GCF_001447785.1 Gekko japonicus | reverse complement strand
GGAAAGAGAATATAGACTGTACTACTGCATATAGTGGGGGCTGCGGTGGCTCAAGTGGTTAAGACGCTGAACAGCAGACTGGAAGGTCGGTAGTTCAGCAGTTCGAGACCCGGGTGCCACATGATGGAGTGAGCCCCCAACTCTAGTTCCAGCTCCTGCCAACCTAGCAGTTCGAAAGCAAGAAATTGCAAGTAGATAAATTGGTACCACTTCGGTGGGTGCCGCATGACGTGCCGCATGACGGAGTGAGCTCCCGTCTCTAGTTCCAGCTCCTGCCAACCTAGCAGTTCGAAAGCAAGAAATTGCAAGTAGATAAATAGGGACCGCTTCAGTGGGAAGGTAACAGCGTTCCGTGCGCCTCGCCGTTTAGTCATGCCAGCCACATGACCACGGAAACTTCTTCGGACAGCGCTGGCTCTTCGACTTGGAAACGGAGATGAGCACCGCAACCCTAGAGTCGGATTCGACTGGCTTTCGAACAAGAGAAACCTTTACCATTACCTTTTTACTGCATATAGTACATACTACCTGTTGCTGTAAGCATTATCCTGTAATGTAACTTCTAAATCATTTAATATACCATGTTAATACTTATGTTTTGTTTCAGCCTTGTTCAAGATACGTTCCTGGTTTTAATTTCCGCATCCTAATCCTACAGGGTCGCCAGTAGTCAGCTGTGGCATACCACCTCCCACCACCCATCCTATTACATCATTCACTTGATGTTCCGGCCTCCGGACTGCATTTACTTACACTGCATGATCCATGGTGTGCCTTAGTGAGAAAGATAAGACTATAAATAACATTAAAAATAAGCCAAGAGTTGGACCCATGAGGAATTCTGCCTCACCACCCAGCTACTCCTCTGACTGGGCATGCAAACAGAAACAAAAGGTGAGGCACCCTTACTCTCTAAGCATGCACACTAGCAGCCCAGACCTCCCAAACAACAGGAAAACAACATGGCCAGGGTCTGACTTACCTGAGGGACCGCCTTTCCCCACATATACCCCCAAGAGCACTTCAGTCGGGGACACAACATTGCCTGGTGATTCCAGGCCCCTGGGAGGCAAGGCTCGCTGTGACCAGGGCCAGATCCTTTTGGGTGGCGGCCCCTACCTGGTAGAATGAGCTCCCGGAGGAGATCAAGACACCCTGTGGGACCTTATGCAGTTCCGCAGGGCCTGCAAGACGGAGCTCTTCCGCCAGGCTTTGGGGCCGTCGCCACCGCCACCACCAATGGTGTGGATAACAACGGGGCTAGGGACGGCCCAAGGAAGATCTTCTATAACACCACATGGCACTGGTACCACCGGTCTTACTTGGGACCAACTACAGGACAAGATCACCCCCAAAGAACTGACCGTTACCATCATGAGATTTATTCGGGGACCATCCTATTTTCATGTAGCACTTTATTTTTTATCTGTGTTATCTAATGGTTTTATTGCTTTTATTATGTTTTATGTGGGCTCTGCCCCTTGTAAGCCGCCCTGAGCCTGCTCGCGGGGAGGGCGGGGTAAAAATGTCATAAATAAATAAATAAATAAAAGCAACAGCTTTTACAGGCCCACGACCCACCAAGTGGGGGCTCTTCATGCAACCCACCTGAGGGCATCAACCAGTGGGCTGAAGACCACTGCTCTAGCTGTAAGAATAGGTTGCTAGATTGTCTACAAGTGAGCACTGAAAGCAATGTAACACAAGATGCCAAAAAGCCAGTGATACTCTTCCTGGAACCAAAAGGAAAGGAAGTCTTCCTGGTGGACTGAAATGACTGAAGCCAGAACAGCCATTTTCTTTGAATGCCTGGAGAGGAGGGGGCTTGTTCTCACTCCTCAAGTTCTCATCACGAGGCGTCAACCACACACACACTAAGACATCTGTGGCCATTCGCTGCAGCAGAAGCAGAAAGGTGGAGCCATGGCACCTTGAAGGCCAACAGATTTACGGAGGCATAAGCTTTCACAGACTAGAGTATACCTCTGAGAAAGTGGTCTGTAACCACAAAAGTTTCTACACCACAATAAATCTTAAGGTACAACAAAACATGCAACCCACATCACACTTACCTAGAAGTAAGCCTCATGGACTGTGGTGAGGCTTACTTCTACATCAACATGCACAGGATCTCACTATACAGGTGCCCTTTGGTTCACGTAAACCTCAATTAATTTTCCTCTATGACCATTGGCCCCAGGTCCCCCCGTATCGGCATTCAGATGCAATGCCACAGGGCTACTGTAAGCTCTTGGAGGATTGGCTACATTAGGGGTGTGTCACCTAATAGGCAAAGGAGTTCCTGCTACAAAAAGAGCCCTGGACAGCACTGAAAATCCTAACATATCGCCTAATATGCTAATGAGCTGCGGTGGCAGGGTGTGGCCTAATATGCTAATGAGTTTCAGCTGTTGGGTGTGGCCTGTTATGCTAATGAGTTCCTGCTGGGCTTTTCCTACAAAAAGAGCCCTGCGCTAGAAGTAAGCCTCATTGACTGTGGTGAGACTTATTTCTACATCAACATGCACAGGATCTCACTATACAGGTGCCCTTTGGTTCACGTAAACCTCAATTAATTTTCCTCTACGACCACTGGCCCCAGGTCCCCCCATATCGGCATTCAGATGCAATGCCACAGCTGGCATGAAATCAGCCAGTAGCACAGGCATGCCCTAATTCTTCCCAGCCCTACACATAAGCCTGATGCCAGAACAACGTTACAGCACTGAAAATCCTAACATATATTTCCAACTTCTCACTGATGCTCATACAAATAAAAAAACTTGAGTGCAGTGATGTCTGTGTGTTCATAAGATGGGTCTACATCACTTGGGTCTCATGTTACACACAGAGAAGGGCACTTTGCACAACAAGGTCCACTGAGCATGAACAGCCAAAGGAGCGGTCACCACACCTTAAAAAGGATATTATAGCTTTGGAAAAAGTGCAGAAAAGGGCAACTCGAATGACAAAAGGGTTGGAACACTTTCCCTATGAGGAAAGGTTAAGGCGCTTAGGGCTCTTTAGCTTGGAGAAACGACGACTGAGGGGTGACATGATCGAGGTTTACAAGATTATGCATGGGAAAGAGCAGGTAGAGAAAGAGGTACTTTTCTCCCTTTCTCACAATACAAGAACTTGTGGACACTCCATGAAATTGCTGAGCGGTCGGGTTAGAACGGATAAAAGGAAGTACTTCTTCACCCAAAGAGTGATTCACACATGGAATTCACTGCCACAGGAAGTGGTGGCGGCTACAAGCATGGACAGCTTCAAGAGGGAATTAGATAGGCATATGGAGCAGAGGTCCATCAGTGGCTATTAGCCACAAGGTATAGATAGGGACTCTGGGGCAAGTGATGCTCTGTCATCTTGGTGCTTGGGGGGGTCAACAGTGGGAGGGCTCCTAGTGTCCTGGCCCCACTGGTGGACCTCCTGATGGCACCTGGTATTTCTGGCCACTGTGTGACACAGAGTGTTGGACTGGATGGGCCTTTGGCCTGATCCAACATTGGCATCTCTTATGTTCTTATGAGAGAACAAGCCTTGCTGCATACATTTAATAGTGCTCTGCTCAAAACCCTTACCCATACTCTATCTCATGACAGACACCAAAAGCGACATCCTGCTCTCCCCAAGGGGGGTTCAAAGACTTACACCCCACACAGGAAAGTGGGGGGGAGTCCCAGCTCCCACCTAGGACTCCTACAACCGTCTCCCCCTGCCTTGCTGTATCCCTCTATGTACTGCCTCAACTATTCTAATCTCCAAAACAGTTGCTAACAGTAAATGTGTGTACAGTGCGTGGGCGGGGGGCTCACACTGGCAGACATGAGGAGAAGAGATGGTTTTTATACCCCACTTTTCTCTACCCAAAGGAGTCTCAATGCAGCTTACAATCGCCTTCCCTTTCTCTCCCCACACCCTGTGAGGTAGGTGGGGCTCAGAGACTTCTGAGAGAGAGAACTGTGACTGGCCCAAGGTCACCCAGCTGACTGCATGTGGAGGAGTGGGGAATCAAACCCAGTTCTCTCAGATTAGAGTCCACCCCTCTTAACCACTACACCACACTGGCTCACCACTAGCACTCCCAACACAATGCTATGCTGATGTTCCCAACTCCCCTGCAAATAGGGGACAAAAGGAAGCATAACTGCAGTCTGGGGTAACTACCAGACACCCCACTCTGATCTGTGTTACTGCTGACCAAACACTCATGATACCCATTACATAAGAACATAAGAGAAGCCAATGTTGGATCAGGCCAATGGCCCATCCAGTCCAACACTGTCACACAGTGGCCAAAAATACCAGGTGCCATCAGGAGGTCCAGCAGTGGAGCCAGGACACTAGAAGCCCTGCCAACTATTGCCCCCCCAAGCACCAAGAATACAGTGCATCACTTGCCCCAGACTGAGAGTCCCTATCTATACCTTGTGTCTAATAGCCACTGATGGACCTCTGTTCCATATGCTTATCTAATTCCCTCTTGAAGCTGTCCATGCTTGTAGCTGCCACCACCTCCTGTGGCAGTGAATTCCATTGGTACCCATTATCTTGAAGGATCAGAAATCCATGAAGATGACCCAGGACATAAACACAGTTCTGTTGCAGCTTCTTGCAAGGGATTGGGTAAGTGTTGGCCCCTTTCAAGGAAAAGGAAGGGACAGCACACCCTGTCTGAGCACCACATGCAGAGCTCTGTCAGTCACTTGAGTCCAGAACACTACACATGACCAGTGTTCCCTCTAAGCTGAGTTAGTGTGAGCTAGCTCACAGTTTTTTAGCCCCCAGCTCACACATTTTTGTCCTAGCTCAGGAAGGATGGCTCCAGAGCAAACTAATTTATGCAGTAGCTAAATTGCTCGCTCACAACTTTAATGCCAATAGCTCACAAAGTAGAATTTTTGCTCACAAGACTCCACAGCTTAGAGGGAGCATTGCACATGACTGCCCTTGTATCTCTGCGCAACCAGCCATCCAACAGGGGCTGATACCAGGAAGTACTCCATTCCCAGTACTAGAGATGTGAGGGTCTGGGGAAAACCCGGAAAAATTCGGGGGGGGGGGGGGCTTTTTGTTTTTTTCTGAAAAATTGGAAAATTTGAAGAAGAAAAAGGAAAAATTGATTATGGAACATTTTATTGTAACATGATGAATATTTTAAGACAAGGTGTTCAAATATTTTCCAAATCATTTCTAAAAAAATATGTATGGTCTAATTTCTGTGCACTGAGATCTAATTTCTGTGCACTGAGGACAAGCAAGTCCTAGGTTAAAAACTGAACTCTCCAATGCAAGAACAGGATGCATTTTTTCCTTTACCAACTATGGTCCCTTCCGCACTAGACATTAAATCCTGGTTCAACCCTGTCCTTGAACTTACATTCCACACTACACGCAAGTTACATTGAAGTTTTGCTCCACACTTGTCCCGGGATAAACGGATGCTGTTATAACCAGGGATAAATGCAAGGCATTGTGTCGCGAGTTGAACTCTGATAAAACCAGGGATGGGATCCAGGTGCGGAAAGGACCAAAGTGCTGAGCCTACAACATGACTAACCAGGGTTGCCAATAAGATGGGAGAAAACTGTCCTCTCCCTTTAAACAGAGGTTTAATGAGTGGAAATGAGCAGCTGACATTAATTCTCTACTAAAAGTACAGGACAGTTTTCTCCAGGAAGCTGTTAACTCTACAACCGAAACTCTGTCGTCTTGCCTGACTCCTGCACCACTGCAAGCTGCTTAACAGAAAGCATGCAGTGAATGAAACAGCTTGACTTGGGACCAGTGTTCCCTCTAAGCTGAGTTAGTGTGAGCTAGCTCACAGTTTTTTAGCCTCCGGCTCACAAATTTTTGTCTAAGCTCAGGAAGGATAGCTCCAGAGCAAACTAATTTATGTAGTAGCCAAATCGCTCGCTCACAACTTTAATGCCAGTTGCTCACAAAGTAGAAAGCTTAGAGGGAGCATTGCTTGGGACTGGAACAACAGATTTGGCAATGTAAATCTTCTGACTTGTTTGCCGTGTCAAAAGGTGCCAAAAGGTGAGCTTTGCCTTCTAAACCTTGGGTTGACATACGGATGCCTTTCCTTGGTGAGCTGTTGGATAATTGACACAAATGCCTTTTGGGAATAGGCTGTTGTACGCTCCCTTGTTATTGCCCTGCCTGAACTCTGATATGGAAGGGGCCTTGGGCTGTTCTATCATGGTTGTCTCAGCTAAGTGAGCTATAGAAGCATGTGAATGTTGTGGCTGGAATGGCAATGTATCCTCCCTGCATGGGCCAAAAGGGGCCTTGGCTGCAGAAGAAAAATGGTGACCCACATCTGTAGAGCGGCCTGTAGATCACTCCACCAGGGCTACTCCTAGTCACGTCACGGTGCTCTTTCCAATGGAGAATGCTGTGTTCCCTCCCTTGGTGGGTTCTGTGAATAGATACTGGCACTCTGCCATTGAGGGAACGTGTGTCTGTTAGGTGCCTCCACATACCTATCATGGAGACAGCAGTGACAGCTTGCACTAGAGTTGCTATAGGTTCTAGTGTACTGGGTACACATTGGTGGAAAGGCGTTCGTGTAGAGAGCCAGTTTGGTGTAGTGGTTAAGTGTGCGGACTCTAATCTGGGAGAACTGGGTTTGACTCCCCACTCCTCCACTTGCACCTGCTGATGTGACCTTGGGTCAGTCACAAGCCCTGGCACAGCCGTCCTTGAAAATGAGCAGTTTGTGTCAGACTTCTCTCAGCCCCACCCGCCTCACAGGGTGTCTGTTGTGGGGAGGGGAAGGGAAAGGGAAAGGGGTTTGTAAGCTGCTCTGAGACTCCAAGTGAAGGGCGGGGTATAAATCCAATCTCTTCTTCCCATCTTCTTCTTCATGCATCAACACACACCTGCTGGCGCTACACAGTTGTCACGGTGCACCAGCATCTTAGGAGTGAGCTGCAAAGGAGGGATTCTGTCTCCCTAGCGTTTCAAAATGAAAAGCACAACCCTAAACACATTTCCGTGGAAGCAAGCTCCCTTTTAAATCAGTCAGACTTGCTTAAGCTCCAGCTGTGTCGACAAGGAGAACAACTC
>NW_015171534.1:72240-153419 GCF_001447785.1 Gekko japonicus | reverse complement strand
GTCGCCAGGATGTGACGTCACATCCTGGCGACGCCGGTGCAGCGCGTATTGCTGTCCCCCCGCGGCAGGGATCCTGTGACGACGCACGGATCCCCCACCGTGGCTTGGCAGCCCTAGCTGTGAATAACAGTATCCCCAGTTGATGCCTGCTCATCCAACTACTCTTTCAGAAGCGGCTTGTAAAACTGAGCTAATAAGTTGGCAGTCCAACTCCCTCCCTGCCACACAAGACTCCAGCCACCTCCAACTGCCAGTTATCCCCCCTTTCACCCTCAAAGTGAGATCCAAAGGGTAGGACGGAGCGAAATGAAAAAAATGAATCCAAGACACCTCTTGGTCTGGCTCACCAGCTTCTTTTCTCCCTATCCTAGGTCTCTTTGAGACACAGCTGAGCTTCAACAGTCTTTGTTTAACTGTTAAACTGGCTGCAATAAAGCAAAACTTTCCATACTGCCCATCCATCTTTAGATAGCTATAATCTCATTCTCTTTCACCACTGCTTCCCTCTCTCACACACACTCACTCCCTTTATCTTTCCTCCTTGTTGAGCTGAGCAACAGACAGCTCAAGCATAGAAAAACTTCCACGTACCCCAGTAACCTGACTGAGGGAATCTCAGATGCAGACGAACTGCGCAGTGCCAGCTGAGAAGCTGTGATAGGAGAACTGGCACTTACATATGTATTTAGAAGAAGGAGGAGCAACACAACACAGAAGCCGAGCAGAAGAACACAAGAGAAGCCAATGTTGGATCAGGCCAGTGGCCCATCCAGTCCAACACTCTGTCACAAAGTGGCCAAAAAATACCAGGTGCCCTCAGGAGGTCCAGCAGTGGGGCCAGGACACTAGGAGCCCTCCCACTGTTACATAAGAACATAAGAGACGCCAATGTTGGATCAGGCCAGTGGCCCATCCAGTCCAACACTCTGTCACACAGTGGCCAAAAATACCAGGTGCCCTCAGGAGGTCCACCAGTGGGGCCAGGACACTAGGAGCCCTCCCACTGTTACATAAGGACACAAGAGAAGCCAATGTTGGATCAGGCCAGTGGCCCATCCAGTCCAACACTCTGTCACAAAGTGGCCAAAAAATACCAGGTGCCGTCAGGAGGTCCAGCAGTGGGGCCAGGACACTAGGAGCCCTCCCACTGTTACATAAGAACATAAGAGAAGCCACTGTTGGATCAGGCCAGTGGCCCATCCAGTCCAACACTGTCACAAAGTGGCCAAAAAATACCAGGTGCCATCAGGAGGTCCACCAGTGGGGCCAGGACACTAGGAGCCCTCCCACTGTTACATAAGAACATAAGAGACGCCAATGTTGGATCAGGCCAGTGGCCCATCCAGTCCAACACTCTGTCACAAAGTGGCCAAAAAATACCAGGTGCCCTCAGGAGGTCCATGCCGTCAGGAGGTCCAGCAGTGGGGCCAGGACACTAGGAGCCCTCCCACTGTTACATAAGAACATAAGAGAAGCCACTGTTGGATCAGGCCAGTGGCCCATCCAGTCCAACACTGTCACAAAGTGGCCAAAAAATACCAGGTGCCATCAGGAGGTCCACCAGTGGGGCCAGGACACTAGGAGCCCTCCCACTGTTACATAAGAACATAAGAGAAGCCAATGTTGGATCAGGCCAGTGGCCCATCCAGTCTAACACTCTGTCACACAGTGGCCAAAAATACCATGTGCCCTCAGGAGGTCCACCAGTGGGGGCAGGACACTAGAAGCCCTCCCACTGCTGCCCCCCCCCCAACACCAAGAATACAGAGCATCACTTGCCCAAGACTGAGAGTTCCTATCTATACCTTGTGGCTAAAAGCCTGTTGATGGCCCCTGTGTACCACAAACCATAGGTTTTTGGATTTCCCCTGGAGGCTGCAAACAGTTTGAACTGGAAGACAGTTCTGCACATCCCAACACAGGGGCAAGTGTGTTATATAGTCCGCATGTACAGGAGGAGGCAGGATTAGCTGTGGGGAGGAGGTCAGCCTAGCAGCCGGAAAATCATGCTCCTTACTTTGGGGGGGATCTACTGCAGAGAGAAAAGCACAGCATTCTAAGAATTCACAGCACACTGCAAAAACAAAATATTACACTAAAATCCTTCTGGGCAATCCACGTTCCCCACAATTTGGATACCCAGACTGAATTATCTTACATCGCAAGATGAAATTCCACAAATGGTTGTTGACTTAGGTTTCTGATTCATTTGGGATAAGACAGAGTTAGGATTTACTATCATACTTAAATTGTCACACAGATACTTGCAGGTTTGTTTTAGTATATGTCAGCAATTAAATGGCCTTGTTAACAGCAGGTTCTGTTAACATTGGAAACTATTCTGTACTGTTTGGAAATGTTATGAATTGTATGTATTGAAGTTTGCTAAAAACCAATAAAATATCAATTCACCCAAAAAAATTGGTAGGTCATTATAAAAAGATAATCTTTTTTGTCACTTATGTGGCACTTCAGGGAATAACTGGGTCTCTTAGAAACTTGAAAACATTTACAAAAAAAAGAATTCTACCATTCATCCCCAGCTGTGTCAGAGGCCTGATTTCGACTGATAACACCAAATTTCATTTTTACTGAGAGCTCAAGTTGATGTGCTAGACAGAAATAGAAAGGGGGGATTACATCTTCTAAACATTCTACAGCATTCTGTATGATTAAAACCATGCAAGGATAATGCACAATTATTACATATCTACAGAACCCACCATTAAAGCCACAAAATGTCAACTACCTACAACCAAATCAATGATTCCTTATATGCAACTGACTGAAGAGATAAATGTTGCATAGGTTGAGTGTTACAGGAGAAGGAAGAGGATTAGTTAAGCATGTAGAATTGTGAAGTTTTGGGGTGGAGTTGGGCCATGAAAGTATGCACTTGATTTTTTAAATTTTTAATAGAAACATTCGCTACAACAAAAGGGCTGCCTCATGACGGATAGCTGGATCTCCTCTCACAAATGGCATCTGGAAAATCATTTCCCATCAGTTTCCAAACGAAACAGCACAACTCCAACAGGAGGAGAGAGGACTCCAACCACCTTCCCACAAATCAAGAGTGTTAACAAAAATCACACTGCATTTCAGTCCCATCAATAACCAGATCATCAAAAATGCCTTCGTTTTGAAGACAGAATTCATAGGACTGACCGTAAGCCCAAAGCATTAGATATACTTGCTTTATAAAAAGATACAGTTATCCAAATTACTGCATCACCTTATTTATTTACATGTCGTCTAGATGCATACGCAGATAACTCACAAAGGCACGGTGAAGATGCCAACCAATCTGAGAAGAAAACTGAATCGTATATACCTCCCAATGTCCAGTGAATAAAAGAGAACCAAAAAGTAAGGCTGAAATAGTCAACCTATATACTTTTGTCCGGCAACTAAACTCAGATTCAAACACAATATGGAGAGGCGGAGATGAAACAAAAGCTGCGTATCCCTGAGATGCCTTCCCTCTGTCTCAGTTTAGATTTCGAGCAGGCAAGCCTCCATAAGTAAACCCGCCCCATTCTCCCAGGCTGCACTCGCTTCGTGCCTTTTGCTTTGTACGACTATAAACCATCATCCCAATGAGCAAGATGATGGGGGGGGGGGCCCCAGGGGCGGATGAAGGCTCACGGCTGCCCCCAGCACTGACCCATCTTGGTGCCCCCCCTCCTTTCCACACTGACCCCCAAGTCCATTTTAGCTGTCGACCTGTCTGACCAGATCTACAATGCAGGTTTGCAGCAATACAGAACATTTCTCCATCTAGATGACACAATAGGCTGTACAAACGAAGCCAAACGATTTGCACTTACAGGCTGTATTAATGTTTAAATAGTAATCTTCTTTATGTATACTTGACTTATCTTTTAATAAAATCGTTTAAAAAAAGGCAAAAAAAAACAAAACGAAGCCAAGCTTTTTACAAACCTTCATTCGTCGTTGATGGGGTTTTTTTTTCCTTCCCACCCTTTCCCCAACTTTGTGGTGCCCCCTTTGGCCCGGGTGCCCTAAGCACGTGCTTAGTCTGCTGCATGGTTCCTCCGTCCTGGGGTCCGTTAGCCATGCAGGCAGCCCTGAAGCAAAGGGGTCAGGCCAAAGAATGCATCTCCCCCTCCCGGTCCCCTCCCCCCATGCAACATGACAGCAGCAGCAGGAGGGGCGTGCGGGAGTACCTGGCAGCGGCGCTAATCCTGGAGGCGGGCGCGAAGGGATCTGGGCTCCTGTGCGTCCTACAAGAGGCATCCAGGCGGGCGGGAGCAGCCGGTGCGCCTAGTCCTTGCCGCCGCCGTTCTTCCCGCGGCTGCGCCTGCTGCAATGCATGGCTGATGCGCTCCCCTCCGCCCCAGCGTTTGCTGATAAAAGCTGCGGCTTGGTAAGAATGGAGCCTCCAGCGCGCACGCGCGCGCGCGCGGGGCTCTCGCCGAACAGGGGGAGAGCCGGCGAGGCGCAGGCGCAGTCGGCGACCGTTCGGGCGCGAGTACTGAGCATGCGCTTCCCAGCCGAGCCCTGTCCGGCGTCTATCAGGCACGCGTCGCTTTCCCGGATTGTACCGCGCGTGCGAAAGCGCCGGTGCTTATTGATTTCAAAAACGAAACCCGTCGCCGGGACAGATATGAGATTAAATCCAGCGTTCGGCCACGAGCGATGTCCTTGAAAGCGTCGAGCGGGACGAGGGTTTCGTTTCCACGTGATCTCGGCTACTTTGGAAAAGTCCCGGGAGCCATATTTCTTCCAGGCATAGACTTCCCAGTCTAGAGCGGCCCGACTATGAGGCCTCTCTGTTAGCATCAGTCGCGACGTCTTCCTGGCACGTCACTGTTGCCTAGCGACTCTGGTTGAGTGTGTTGCAGCCCTCGAGTTGTACTGTTGCTGTGATTTTTATGGGCACACAAGAAGTCAGGTGTAATAAAATAAATGGTTAAAGTAGCCATTGATTGGTGCAGCGTATAGCCAATTGAGGAAAGGATTAAGGAAATTAATGGAGGAAAATATTTAGGGAGGTACTCCATTCTGAAGTAATGAAAGGATAGGGAATAATCAGTTTAGGAAATTATTTATTTATGGACACATCATTTTGGAAGTAGAGAAAGTAATTTAGGGAGTAATTAAGCAAGTAATCCAGTCTAAGGTGAAAAATTAAGTCATAAAGGATTTGATGTAACCCGCCCTGAGTCTGCCAAGCGGGGAGGGCAGGATATATAAGCCGAATAAAAAAAAATGTTTTAAGAAGCAATTAATTCAGGAAATATTCCATTGTGGGATAATGTAAGATAGGAAATAATGTAAAGCAATTAGCTACAGATCACACATTCTTTTTTTGGGGGGGGAGAACTGTGATGTACTCCTGTTTTTATGCACAGGTCTCATTATGAACATGGCTGTCCCCAAGAAACTGAAGAAATAAAAATTTCATCCCATTTCCGGGACTCCACAGCTATGCAACGAGCCATTGATGAGTACTATCAAAACTAATCTATATTTTAGTAGCTTGCCAAACACATGAAAAAGAAGTTATGTCTATGATAATCAGTGAATGATGTTTTCAGTCAAATACTGCAAATGGGAACATGCCTCTACAAATGCAGAGCTGGATAATTTCCTCAGGGCCACGGCCAGATCACACAAACAACCCATACAGAGACACCCCCCCAAGGCAGATGTAGGTAGTTATTCTTTGTAGCCTGCTGATTGTGACTTCTGTTGACTTGCTCTGGGTTGTTTGAGGCACACCCTGTTAAGATTTATTGTTCAATGAATATCCACGATTTGGGTTGAAATATCTTGCATTTTCAAAAAGGATGTAGGAAGTTTTAAAAAAATATTTACTTCATTTGTAGCCCACCTTTCTGACTGAAACTCAGAGAGAGAGAGAGAGAGAGAGAGAGATTGGATTTATACCCCAGCCTTCACTACCCAAAGGTGTCCCAGAGCGGCTTACAAACTCCTTTCCCTTCCCCTCCCCACAACAGACACCCTGTGAGGTAGGTGGGGCTGAGAGAACTCTTGAAACTGCTCTTTTTCAAGAACAGCTGTGCCAGAGTTATGGCTTGCCCAAGGTCATCCAGCCAGGTGCAAGTGGAGGAGTGGGGAATCAAACCCAGTTCTCCCAGATTAGAGACCGCACACTTAACCACTACACCAAACTGGCTCTCAAAGACAAATTACAGAATATGAAACAAGTAAGGACTCCGCTACTTCTGATGAGGACTCTGTCTCCGAAAAAGGGGCAGTAGCCCCTAAGCGAGAATATCAATTAAGGATTAGAAAAGATAAAACAAAATGAAGGCTGAAGTACTCTGAGTTGTGCCAAGGCCTTAAAGATATCAATGATGCTCTTGTGATTCTCTTTAAATAGTGAAAACAATGGTTTTAAAGGTAAATAATATAGCATGATCGACTATGTTCAATTTAATCATAGCATTTTAGATTAACACTGATACAAGCTATTGTAATGATCTCCTATTCTTGGGTTTTTAGTTTGGTTTTCTTTTTTTTCCCCAATTTTTTTTTTATTATCGGGTTATAACAACATGTCCAACATTATAACATTCCCTTATTTCCAATATAGCCCTTTTCCCTTCTTCCCTCCCTCCCCTTCTCCAGGCTTCCTGCAGTGATCTCGCCCCTACCAAATTTCTTATTCTTATCTAATCCTTCTCCTAAACCATAGTTTGATAAGTAACTATTATTTTAACTATCTTTCTCTTATAATCTATTTTATAGGTAACATTTCTTTAACTACCATTAACTTCTGTTCAACTCTTTACTCATTCTATTCCTAATAATTATTAAAGCATAATAAATTGTTTCTATTTAGTTTGGTTTTCTTTCTCCCATAGATGTAGTTTTCCCTTCCTTTTTTTTCATTGTAGTTTATAGAAAATGCAAAAAAATCCCCCCCGGGGGCTTTAAAAAAAAAGAATATAAAACAAGCAGATAGCAGAGACCTCCAACTAACAATGCTGTAGGACTAGGGTTACAGAATTGAACAATGCAAACAAAAAAAAGTTATGGGATGCCAGAAAATAACAGAAAGTAGCTGCCAAAGGTGGAAGGCCTTTGAGTAGAGAGTAAAGTGTATTTGAGTAAGAGTAAAGTGATACATACAAAAAACTTTGTAATAGACTATAGTCCATTCCTTATAGAAGACACCTGAGCTGTTCCATTCTACTACAGTTCTAATAAATTTTTTTAAATGACCTTTTTGTTTTTGACACTAGACAGCATGACAGAAGTGTGGGAGCCCTCCTGACCTCAGGCAGGCCATTCCACAAGGTGCAAGCCACCACAGAGAGTGCACATAAATGGATAGTTGCTGATCTTACCCATTTGCAGGGGTAGGAGGTTTTACTCATGTGGACAAAGCTGTCACACCAGAACACAGCAGGAGAGACAGTCCTACAGGTAGGTGGGTCCAAGATCTATTAAGAGTTTTGTGAGTGACAACCAGAACCTTGAACTGAACCCAGTAACTGAATGGTAACCAATGAAGAATCTGCAGAACAGGGGTGACGTGTTCCACCTTAGCACCTGTCAGTAGCCAAGCTGCAGTGCTCTGTACCAACTTCCGATCACTATATGGCGTGTCAGTTTTTCTCTTGATGTAAGTTTCAGTGATCTATTGATTTCACTATTTTGTGTTGTTTTGTATTTTTAACCTACAGTTGCTCTTGAGCCACAAATTTCTCTGGCACTCTAATGCAAAGAAAGGGAGTGAACAGCCATTCGGTACCGCTGTATTTACAATCAGAACGGGATTCACAAGGCTGTTTTACCTTGATAATTGAATAATTTCAATACTGGTTTTACATAATCAGGGGTCGTTTCATAGAAAAAGAGCTAGGGGGACTCATTAGCATAACTCATTAGCATATGCCACACCCCCTGACATCACCAGAAGTGTGTCATAAGGTCACACCCCCTGACATCACCGGAAGTGTGTCATAAGGCCACACACCCCGCCCCCAACGGTCCCGGCCACCGCCGCCGACCTTGCAGCTCCACTGCTGAGCCCCATGAGGGGCCTGGTGGTGGACCTGCAAGGCCGGCGGGAGTGCAAGGAAGCCCCGCGAAGGCCCTCCCTGGCCCCAGGCAGGCAGGGGTGGGGAGAGGCAGGGAGGAAGCAACTTACCCTTCCTCCTGCCTCCTCCTGGCTGAATGAGGGCCGGAAGCGGGGTGGTCGGAAGCGGGGGGCGGGGCTTCGTCATGTGCCCCACCCCCTGTACCTCACCCGGGGGAACTGCGATCCCCCCCGAAATGACCTCTGTACATAATATTGATTGCTAGTGAATTAGAAAAAAACTCAGAGCTCCAAAATATCAAGAATGTTATTTGAAATCATATATGGCAAAAACACAAGTGCAGCTAGACAGTCAAAACAAATTTTCCACAGTATCTGATGTAACACTCTTCCCATTTTATGATCTCCTCCACAGGCCTCTGTAGGAGGGAAGGCAGCACTATGTCGCCTGATCTCATCAGGTATCATGAGCTAAGCAGGAAGGGAGACAGCCAAGGAAGACTCTGCAGAGGAAGGCACTGGCAAACCACCTCCGCTTCTCACTTGCCTTGAAAGCCCCTTGCTGGGGTCACCATAAATCGGCTGCGAGTTGATGGTACTTTACACATACGCACAAGCCTCTGTAGGTAATTTGTCTGGCAAAATTATAAATGATAAGAAGTCCCTCCACATGAAGTTTTTTTTCTTTCGTCAGTTACGAAAGCTAGTTCCTATATAGTTTGCTGGATTAAGAACAAAAAATTAAATACCTTTCAGAAAAATTAAACTAAATGTCAAGTGCAGGAGACTATTAGGTATACACATTTCCCCAAAAAGTATTTTGCATAATAATAATAATAATCTTTCAATTTATTAATCGCTCAATCCTGCAGAGCTGCTGGCTCTGAGCGATTTACAGTTACACATTCACAAGGGACTAACAATGATTCATAGGGGTAAGGGAGGACAACACATATTCGCAGCCAATGTGGATTTTGTTTCAGCTGTAGACTAGACAAAGTCCTTTTCCATGAAAGGAAATGTACCTGTCCTTTAAAATCGATGCATTCAATCCATCACATCATCTTGGACTACCAATTGCACGCAGGTCCACGTAAGAAACTCCTTTCCTCTCCACTATACCCTAACCATTGTATTAACAACGAAAGAATAATACAATGTTTATTAAATGACACAAATCTGGTCCAGACATCACAGCTCCGGTTGCTAAATTCTTGGCTGAAGCGGTCAAAGATAGACACAGGTTCTCTGTATGATTTTTTTGTTGTCTCTGTAATACCTTCTTGCTCATATTTTATCACGCTGTGTATTTTATTATGCCATTAAACATATGTTGATTGATTTATAGTTTTAATTCATCCTTCCCCCCCCCCCTTTTTTTGCAAAAGTCTTCCAGGCTAATGTAAACCCCGAATCCTTAATTATGTTATACACTGATGTCAGAGAATGTGGTGAACGGGGGAGGGGATCCCCGTGATGGGCAGAAGACGACCGGATTTTCTTTCACTTTTCCAGCACAGGGCGATCTGCTGCATTTTTCACTAAGAATCAGGGCTTTGATCCTACAATGCAGAGCAGGGGTGGCTCTAATTCACCCCAGTCCTCAAGGATAAATGACGCACTGACAGCGCTTGCTCATCCTCCATTCTTAGGCTTGGGGGACAGAAGAGAAGCTCTCTGCGTCCTTCAGTGCAGGGGTGAGGCTTCATTCTCTTAGGATCTGAGAGTTATTTGCATTCAGCAACATACTATGAAGACAAAAGCAACGATAACTGTGGTAGGATTGTTTCTTCTATTTAAGCTTGCCATAAGCCCGTGTGGCATAGAGTCAAACATGGGCCGTGGAGACCTGTGCTCAAGCCACTGCTCTGCCATCAAGGTCGTGGGGTGGCAGGGCCCCAAAGAGTGATTAACACATGGAACTCACTGCCACAGGAGGTGGCGGCGGCTACAAGCACAGACGGCTTCAAGAGAGAATTAGATAAGCATATGGAGCAGAGGTCCATCAGTGGCTATTAGCCACAAGGTATAGATAGGGACAGACAGTGACAGCAGCCATGAAATTAAAAGACGCCTGCTCCTTGGGAGGAAAGCGATGGCGAACCTAAACAGCATGATAAAAAGTAGAGACATCACCCTGCCAACAAAAGTCCGCATGGTCAAAGCAATGGTATTCCCAGTAGTCATGTATGGCTGCGAGAGTTGGACTATAAGGAAGGCCGAGCGCCAAAGAATAGATTCTTTTGAACTATGGTGCTGGAGACGACTCTTGAGAGTCCCTTGGACTGCAAGAAGATCTAATCAGTCAATTCTAAAAGTAATCAACCCTGACTGTTCCCTGGAAAGCCAGATACCGAAGCTGAAGCTCAAATACTTTGGCCACCAAATGAGAAGGGAGCACTCACTGGAGAAGACCCTAATGCTGGGAAAGATTGAAGGTCCAAGAAGACGGGGACGGCAAAGGATGAGATGGTTAGTGTCATAGATGCAACGAACATGAAATTTAGCCAACTTCAGAGGACGGCGGAAGACAGGAAGGCCTGGCATGATTGGTCCATGGGGTCGCAAAGAGTTGGACTCGACTGTGCGACTGAACAACAACAAAAATAGATAGGGACTCCGGGGCAAGTGATGCTCTGTATTCTTGGTGCTTGGGGGGCGGGACAAGAGTGGGAGGGCTCCTAGTGTCGTGGCCCCACTGCTGGACCTCCTGATGGCACCTGGTATTGTTGGCCACTGTGTGACAGAGTGTTAGACTGGATGGACCTTTGGCCTGATCCAACATTGGCTTCTCTTGTGTTCTTAGGGATGCCAACAACCTGGGGGGAAATGCAATATGTCTTTAAACGAGGAGTTGATGCTTTTCACGGCAAATAACATCACCCAGTAAATAACATCCCATTAAGCTTCTGTTCAAGGAACAGAACATCCCCCCCCCCCTTCCAGGCTGTTGACATCCCTACTGGGAAACCTTGGGCCAGCCACGCTCTGCACCTAACCTGCTTCACAGGGTGGCAGCTGTGAGGACAAAATGGCGGGGAGATGTAGACTATCTTTGAAAGGAGGGTGGGTTCAGATCCTGACTAGTTATGGGAGATCAGTGCTGAGTCTTTAATTTCCCTGTGCACGGAATGAAAAGGACATAGGCACATCTAACCCTTTTCACTGCTGCACCACTATGTAGGGGGAGACTGCCCATCTCTCTCTTCATCACTGTAGCCCAGCTTCATTAGTTAAAATGGGTAGCACGATATTCTTTGATCCCAAAGCTTTTCTAGCAAAATGCATCAAGATCCACACAATACTCTGAAGTTCTGTTTTTTGGATAGCTGAGAAGAGCTTGAAAGGTTTTCTCATCCAACCACCTGCATTTAACACTTGCCAGATGTTCAATAAGCCTCTGGCAAATCTCCTTATGTACCTCCTGTACAGCTTCATTATGCAAACATGCCTACTGTATTTACAGATGTGAAGTTTTCCCTGTATTTTCCCAGGGTTGCACATTTTCCTCTGAAATGGCCATGTCCCTTTGACTGGTAGAAATTCAGCAGTGATGTTTTCCTTTCCTATTACATTTACATGCCAGTTTTTATTATACTGGGGGTTCTGGGGTTAGTATTATCTAGGAAATCTCTTTCCTTATGTGCAATATATCCCATAATAAAACTTTCCTCTTCATCACACTTCCTACCTCCTGGGCCCATCGCTCCTGCTATACAAGTGTTTGAGGAACAACTAATGAGTGATTTAGAAAAACTGGAATGTAATTTAAAATCTAGAAGGGTAAATTGGAATAACCAAGAGAGGCTGGCATTAAATAAACTATCTAGGGACCCTAATATTATAATTAAAGAAGCAGATACGGGTGGTGCTATTGTTGTTCAAAACAGGTCAGATTATGAATTGGAAGTTATGAGACAACTTAATTATCCAGTGTATTACACCTCATGTAAAACAAACCCAGGTCCATTAATTCCAGGTATGATTAGAACTATATTGGAGGAAGGTTTTATTATGGGATACATTACATCTAAGGATATTTCCTTGATAATAATAATCCCAGAACCCTAGTATGTTACATTCTACCAGAAATACATAAAAGTATTTCCCACCCCCCCACCCCCATGTAGGCCTATTTTTTCTGGTTGTAACTCTATCCTGGACCCTCTATCCAAATATTTTGAGTTTTTTCCCCCAGACCATTTGTGTCCTTAATGCCATCACAGATAAGAGACACTACTGATTGTATTAACAAATTGGAGAGTATAGTTAATATAAATAAGGAAATCCTTTTGGCTACACTAGATGTGATGTCACTCTATACCAACATTCCTCAGAGAGACGCATTATCTATTATAGGAAAAAACTTAAACAAGAGAAATAATAGGAATTCCCCAACTTGTTTCTTGTTCTCTCTAGCTGAAATAATGCTCACAAACAACTTCTTCTCATTTAATGACACATATTTGCAAAATAAAGGCATTGCAATGCATTCCTCGATGGCCCCAGAAGTTGCCAATTTATATATGAACAATTTTGAAGATAAATTTATTTATTCTGTTAATAATCCCTTCCATAGTTGTATCATTGAATGGTGGTGATATCTAGATGATGTATATTATGGAAAGGTGACCACAGCAGTCTGTTGGAATTTTACGTTTGGCTAGATGTACAGGATGAAAATATTGAATTTGACCTCCATGTGGACGACAAGGAAATTAGTTTTTTAGATGTCATGGCAATAAGGGACCAGGATAAAATTTATAAAAATCTTTATAAAAACCCAACAGATAAAAACAACCTTTTGAGATATGACAGTCATCACCCTAAACATATGAGGAGTAGTTTACCATTCAGCCAACTTAGAAGAAATTGCTCAAACATTTATGACTTCAAAAGGGAAGCTTCTACTCTTAAGCACCATTTAGCTAATAGGGGTTTATTCAACTCATATACTCCAGTCTGCTTATCAAAAAACCTTGGCATCAGATAGGAAGAAATTACTCATGAACAAGGAGAAAACTGCTTGTGATTGGAGTCCATAGTAAGACCTATAGATGCGTTAAGTCAACAAACAATTCTACCTGACACTAATCCTCCTCGGGGGACATTTTGCTTGTTGAAACTGTAATTCTTGTAAGTTAACATGTAATATGAAATACTTTATCAATCCTTCAGATAAGAAAAAATACATACTGAGGGATTTTACAACATGTAACTCTATACAGGCTATATCTATCATCCAGTGCCCCTGTAATGTTGGGAAAACAACTAGAAACTTAAAAATATGCGTAGCAGAACACAAAAGTAATATAAAATTGAAAAGAACAAATGCCCCATTGACTAAACACTTTACTGAAAATAATCACGGTCCTTCTGATTTTATTTTGGGGGGGCTGTGCAGAAATTAACCTGTAAAAATGAAAAGCTGATACTGAAAAACGAAGCAAACTAGATTGTAAGACTCCAGACACTGACACCTAAAGGGTTAAATTTGTCTTTCAAATTGCATCAGCTTCTGTAAAAAAATGAGAGAGATTATGTCAACTGGATATCAGAATATAATAAAGTTCTTCCAGTGACAATTAGCTACTGGTATTTTACTCTTTTTGCAGAACACAGGTTTGCAACGTTCATTGAGGCACAGAAAAAAAGATTTATTTCATTTTGAACCAAAACCTGTTGGATGTTGGATACCCTTATCTCTCTTCTCCACAAGGGGTTTCTCTTCCTCGTGCAAATCGCAAGGACAAAATAAGCTCTATCGGTTTTGTATGTGAATGATATTTTAGCACCTGGATTTTAACATTTAATACAATAACTTAATTATATAATTATATAATAAAAAGACGCTGAACTGCAGGCTGGAAGGTCCGTAGTTCAGCAGTTCGAGACCCGAGTGCCGCATGATGGAGTGAGCAAAAATATGTGAGCATCAGGATCATTTCTACTCTTATAGATGAGACAAAACACTGGAAATTATCTGTATGTATAAGAATTTTTAGGAGCTGCGGTGGCTCAAGTGGTTAAGACGCTGAACTGCAGGCTGTGGAAGGTCGGTAGTTCAGCAGTTCGAGACCCCGGTGCTGCATGATGGAGTGAGCTCCCGTCTCTAGTTCCAGCTCAAGCCAACGTAGCACTTCGAAAGCAAGAAATTGCAAGTAGATAAATAGGTACCACTTCGGTGGGAAGGTAAACAGCGTTCCGTGCGCCTCAGTGTTTAGTCATGCCAGCCACATGACCACGGAAACGTCTTCGGACAGCGCTGGCTCTTCGGCTTGGAAATGGAGATGAGCACCACAACCCTAGAGTCGGATTCAACTGGCTTTCGAGTAAGAGAAACCTTTACCTTATGTACACTCAGTGTTGTTGTTATATATTACAGATCCCCCTGACAAAGCCTGTTGCTGAAACGTGTAGGGGATTTTTGGAAATTTAACTGAGTAATAAAATATATATTTTACCTGATTTTGCACCATCGGCCTTGGACTTATTTTTTTCCCTCTGCTAACTGGTGCTGTTCTTTATTTTCTTGTTTACCTCCATGGCATGAAAAACTAGGAATGAGCAGCGTAGTGGCCACGTTTGCACACGACACAAAATTATTCAAGATGGTGAAAACCAAGGCTGAATGTGAAGAGCTCCAAGAGAACTTCCACAACGTTTGAGTCCAGTGGCACATTTAAGACCAACAAAGTTTTATTCTGGGTATAAGCTTTCATGTGCACACATGTCTTCAGACAGATTGAAACAGAAGTCACCAACCTTTACATATAGGTAGTAGGGTTGCCAAATCGGGCCGGGGGGCGGGGAACCCCCCGCTTCCACGGCCCGATTTCCGGCGCAGGGGAATTCCGGCCCAGGGGGAACCCCGCTCCCCAAGCTGCGTCACCAGAGGTTTTCCCCTCCACGAGCTCAGCCACGCCCCCAACGTCAGCACGTCGCCCGTCACTTCCGGTACAGATGCAGCTGTAGCGTAGAGCCGCCTGCCTGTATACAACGGATTGTCTGGTATGTTTAGGATGGTAGCTGGAGGCATGTAGATATGTCTGTCAGTCAGTAGGCTTCCGGTATAAGGTGGTGTCTATGCATCCATCGTGTATTTGTACAGTAGTGTACAGAAAATGTATTTCTTGCATAGATTGGTTTATTGTCAATTTGACGGTGGGGTGAAAGTTGTTGAATGCCTGGAATTTGTTAATGGGGAACTCAAAAGTAGCTGTTTTATTGCAAAGGAACTTCAGAAACATATGCTAGTCTGATCCAGCAGGGCTCTTCTTATGTTCAACTGCCCATTTCCCACCAGTAACCAACCTGGAAATCTTTAAATTAGGATTTGTAAAGATGCCCCCCCCCCACTCTCCAGCAAAGCTGTTGCTGTGTGATGCACAAAAAACCAGCTGGTGAAGCTTTAGCTAACATCAAGATGCAGTACTGAGAAAAGCTTCACCTACTGAATTTCTGCATCACGCACTCTATGGGAAGAAATTCTGGACAGATCGCTGTTTTAGATTATTGTTAGTTACAAAGCTATTTATTTTTGCTGGTAAAGTTATGTTAATCATGTTCTTTTGCACTCCCAATCTTCTGTGGCTTACCTCAATACTATGTGCAATTATCTGAAAATAAGTGAATTCTGCTAAGCTCAAGTAATTGCCCTTAGGGTTAGAGCCTCACTGAAGGGCTTTCCTGTTGCTCTGAGTTGGATCCGCAACGCAGAAACCAGAATATGGAATCTCCTTCCAAAGGGCTGAAGTATAATTCATGACACAGCACGTCTCTCCATTTGCTTTGGAAAGTATGTTTGGTTAAGTATCAGATTCCAGGTTTCTGCTCCTGTGCCTAGCTATGGAGAGCTGCATATTTATAATCCAGGCAGCCCTAAAGAAAGCAACTACCAAGTCAGTCCCTTCTGGGCTCCTGAGCTTACTCCATAGTTTGGCTTGAATTGCAGGACTGTATTAATTGCTGTTGCTTTTATCATGCCAGAAGAATACAGACCCCACTCTGGACCAAGATAAATTTGTGCCCAGAAGGATTCATGGCTTAAATGAGACCCATTATCATACGAGTGCAACCGAAGCAAGGCCCGAGCAATCCCAAAAACAGATCTGTAGGAGGATTTTGGAGCTGCCTGAAGTGCACTGTAGTGGGCATCAAATTTCACACACACACCCGCCACACAAGCCATTTCTGTTGTCAAGAAACCATACAATGTTGGGCAAACCCAAGTGTCAGCAGCAGTGTCAAAAATGGTCAAAGCCACTCTCACTGTTTCATGTACATAGACTCTTGTTCCCACCCCTCCAAAGGCATGTGCAAAAGGGGATGTAGCGTACTTTAAAAATATTTAAGACAAAAGCAGGACAAATGCAAAGAAAATCCAGATTAATAGTACTGTTTTATAGTAGGTGAGTTACAGGCAGGGCGTCATTTCGTAGAAAAAGAGGTGCAGGGGCTCATTAGCATAACTTATTTGCGTATGCCACACCCCCTGACATCACCGGAAGTGTGTCAGAAGGCAACACCCACCGCTCAGGCTCCACTGGACTGTTTTGGATTGCTAGCTATTTGGGGGGGGGGGGGGGAGCACAGGTGGGGAGAACATGCAGATCTGTCCTCGCAGAGGGAGAGCTTGTACCTGAATAAAACTTGGTCTTAAAGGTGCCACTGGACTGTTTTGGACTTGGGGGGCCGGGGGGGAGCTCTACAACTTACCTGGCTGCTTCTTGCTCTGACTGAGGGCTGCTGGGAGCAGGGGGTGGGGCTTGTTGCATGTGCCCGCCCTCTGGGCTCTTTACTGCCAGAGCTCCATTCCTGTGTGCTCCTGCAGGAAATGACCCCTGGTTACAGGAATGAAAAATCAGCCATGCATTTCACAAGTAAGAACAGGGCCCGGAGATGCTGTGGGAGGTTGAGAGACTCACAATTTCCAGCCAGGCACGGCTAGAGTCAGGGCAGGGCCAAAGGGCACGCTGCCCCATCTGAGGCATTAATCCTTCCCCCCCCCCAAAAAGAAAGGTTTTTAAGAATTGTGAGATGACAATTTCCACTTAAAGAATGCACTTGAGTTTTTAGACATGTGTTTTTATTTGAAAGGCTGTGCCTGAGTGGTAGAGCTCAAGCGTGTGTGTCCAGGTGAAGGACTTTTTCCTATGTGAGACCGGAACAACTCCTGCCATTCAGACTACACAATAGTAAGTGAGAATGGATTCATCATCTGGTTTTGGTATATTGCAGTTTCGTATCTTGTAAGCTCATAAAATAAGCCACTCAGGTTAAAAAATAAAACAAAACTGGTGGTTATTGTCACCTGAAAGTGGCACCCTTCCATTCAGGCTACCTTGAGTCAGGAGGAATTGTCCAACACTCCCATCAACCTTCTCATAGTTCAATGATCGGGGGGGGGGGGCATTTTGGCTGGTATGGTGGAGGGCATCGTAAGGGGGCAAGAAGTTAATTTAAGGAAGATGCCTATTACAATTAGGTTAAAGCTTCTAAATCCAAAAGTAGTTGTCTTTATTACTCAATGCACACACCGTTCTAATGATGCATAGACATTAAAACATACATAGGGCCTTGGCAGCGGGGCCCTAGCGGCTTCTGTTTGTCACTGCTGGTCTTCCACACTTCCCTTTGAAACCTCACCTGGGAACACGACAGCCCCAGCTACCAGGGAAGCCTGGCTATGGCCCTGTAGTCAGCGATGGAATCGGCTGCCTTCCCACATGGATAGGCGGTGGCTGGAGACCTCCTGCTACTACAACGGATCTCCAGGCAACAGGGATCAGTTCACCTGGAGAAAATGGAAGGTGGACTCCATGTAGGGCTGCCAAGTGGGGGCGGGGGGTGGGTAAACCCCCGCTTTGGAAGTCCGATTTCCGCCGCCGCGGAATCGGGCCCTGGGGGGAACCCCGCCCCCCCCCGAAGCGCAGCGTGGCTGCATCACAGGAAGATCACGTTGGGGACGTGGCCCCAATCATCGGAGGGAAAACTCTATGGTTTTCCCTCCAACGATTGGGGCCACGCCCCCAACGTGCTCTACGTCGTGCGTCACTTCCTGTGAAGTTCTGGCGGCGCGTGTGTGCTTCGCATGCACGCAGGTCCATCGGCAGCTCCTGGACCCCGGCGACGCTCCCCCGCCGGTGAGTCCTAGCGACTTGGCAACCCTAACTCCATGGGATTGTCCCCCATTGTTCCCTCCCCTCTCCAAACCCCGCCCTCCTCAGGCTCTACCCACCAAACCTCTTCCCATTTTAGGGCTGCCAAGTGACTTACAGTGAAAAGCAGGGGAGCGTTGCACGCACCGCGACGACATCACCCAGAAGTGACGTCATCACACCGGGCACGTCGTTGGCTGACGCTCTAGCAATCAGCCTGAAAACTCTATGGTACCATAGTGTTTTCAGGCTGATTGCTCGAGCGTCAGCCGGCGACGTGCCCAGCGTGACGTCATTGCGCCGGGCATGTCGGCCTGAACCGGACACTTTGGGGGCGGGGTAGCCCCCCCGCCGGCCTGATCCGGACCGACGGATTGGGGGCACTTTTAGCGGGGGGACCTCCGCCCTCCCGGGGGACCTGGCAGCCCTAGTGTATTCCCCAACCCAGAGCTGGCAGCCCTGCCCATGGACTGCCCCTGGGGAGGCTTTCCTCAGTGGCAGAGCAGCTACGTCCGTTCCTCTGTCAAGCTGAGTGCCGAGTATGCCTGTACTTGTAAGGCAAGTATAGAATGTATAGGAGTAAAATATCTGTATACTTTTACAAATGTAGTTATACCTTCGGACAACCACAGGAGGGGGCAGGTCCTGTCTTGAGAAGACAGCAGGCAGGGCTGCCGGTACCCAGGTGGGGCCTGGAGTTCTCCCAGACAACCGAGGTCCGTTCCCCCGAAAGAAACGGCCGCTTGGGCGGGCAGACTCTCGGGCATCCTATCCCTGCCGAGCTCCCTCACCAAGCTCCGCCCTCCCTAGGTCCCACCCCGAAATCTCCAGGAATTTCCCAACCCAGGTTTGACGATAGGGAATAGCTGGCTTTCTCTTGCACTTTCGTAGCCGCTTGAGGTGTAAAGACCAACTGGTAAAGCGTGTCACGGCAGGGAAACCCATGGTATCAGCGGCCACTCTCTGAACACCAAGCAGCTGCTAAAGGCCCAGTCACAGCAGGCAGTTGGAAAACTTACCACCAGAGGTGTTACGCGTGAGTCTCACTTCCTGACCTCTATAGACTACTTCACGTCCATAGCACCCAACGTCTCCCTTATTGCCATCTAGGGTTGCCAGCCTCCAGGTGGGGCCTGGGGATCTCCCGCTTTTACAACTGATCTCCAGCTGACAGAGATCAGCTCCCCTGGAGAAAACGGCTGCTTTGGAGGGTGGCCTCCGTGGCCTTGGACCCTGCTGAGGCCCCTCCCCTCCCCAAACCCTGTCCTCTCCCGGATCCACCCCCAAAGTCTCCAGGTGTTTCCCAACCCACACCTTGCCACCCTATTGCCATCCTAGAGATTCTAAAATGGCAACCAGTGACCAAGCACCTTTGCATCCCAGACTGCAGCTATGGTTGCCACTTTTTTCTTCTTCTTCAGATGCTGCTCTTCATACTTTCATAGCAGCCAAGCCTGCAAAAATGCCACAGCAAGATTCTTCATCGCTTTCTCTCCATGCTTTGAAAAATCTCACCTGCTCAGTTTCTGTGCATCAGCCTCCTGTTAAAACAAAGGGGGAAAGGCCAGTTTAGAAAGTGGCATGTTATTGTTGATAGGGCAGCCATGTCTACCTGCCCACCGGGAACAAAATCCTGGCTCTTTATCAACTGCTTGCCTGGCAAAGGAGATCATCCACGTTTGAGCCAATACTAATTCAAGCCAAATACTATTGCATTTATGTCATTCCTACAGGATTTGGATGCAAAGGGTACTTGAGCATCTACCTAAACAGTTTTAAAGAGGAGGTATATCCAAGCAATGTCAGCTGTTGAGATATTCAACCACACAAGGCATGACATATTGTGATCAACTTGGGAAGCTTCACTGCATCTCCTGCAAGCTTTAATTTTCTTGTAAAATGGTACAGACTATTTGAACCAGTGATGAACAATGGGTAAGCATGGGGGGGATGGACTCAGTTTGCTCCTTTTCACAAGCTGTTCCTACAAAGGAGTAATATTCACACACCCACAATCCACATTGCAATTAAATGATGAGTGTGCTGCTTAAGTGTTTCCCCAGTATGAAATGTAGCACTTTGCTAAGGAACAAAAAATATCTTTAGCTAAAGTTATACTTGTCCAAAATATTAATATATTGTGTGTTACGTCTGGGAATCAACTGCACAGGAATCTAAATACACACACTACAAATTGAGTGGGTAGAAAGGCCTGGCTTGCACTAATGTAATGTACTGCCCCCTAGTGAAACTAGTCTTTTTTCCTCCTATGAAACAATAAACTTTGGGGTTTGAGGTTTGTACATTTCATAGTAAATCAAATCAAAATACAGTGTGTCATGATTAAAAATTGATTTCTTACAGCAGGAAAACAGATACATCTGGGAAGCTGTGTCGCCCTTCCTATGGGGGGGGGGCTGTGTTTCCTTTAAATTATACTCTGTCAGACCCCAGAGGAACCACTCTTCACGCAATATTCTTTTAGCAGGTTTATTGGCAAGATTTGGACTTCTGGTAAGGTGAACACCTTTGTCAGATCTGGCAAGCTAAAGCATAGGCACGGCAAAAGGGGGAAAGGGTTCCACCCCTCAGACACACATCATACATACCCAGGCTACCACAGGTCATGAGCAATGTTCCCTCTAAGCTGTGGAGTCTTGTGAGCAAAAATTCTATTTTGTGAACTACTGGCATTAAAGTTGTGAGTGAGAGGTTTGGCTGCTGCGTAAATTAGTTTATTTTGGAGCCTTCCTTCCCAAGCTAAGACAAAAATGTGTGAGCCAGAGACTAAAAAACTGTGAGCTAGCTCACACTAACTCAGCTTAGTGCCTCCCTCTCTACTACAGGCCTTAACTAATTCAGCTTAAGTAGCGAATGGTCGCTATACACGTTTCCTAGTTAGATTTTTATTTAACGTCATGATGACGTTCCACACTACACTTCGGAATCCCCTGAATTCCATGACCTCTGGTCCTTGCTGTTTGTTTGTTTTTATACATAGGTCAAAGGGATCCCCTCGCTCGAAAGCCAGTCGAATCCCGACTCTAGGGTCGCGGTGCTCATCTCCGTTGACAAGCCGGAGAGCCAGCGCTGTCCAAAGACTGTTTCCCCTGGTCATGTGGCCTGCGTGGCTAGATGCCGAGGCGTAGGAAACACTGTTTCCCTTCCCCACCGAAGCGGCGCCTATTTATCTACTTGCCATTTTCTGGCTTTCGAACAGGTTGGCAGGAGTACATAACAGGAATGCAAAATAAACAACCGCTGAAGAGAGGGGGGGGCAAACTCTTAAAGGTATAGGTAAAGGTTCCCTTGCTCGAAAGCCAGTCGAATCCGACTCTAGGGTTGCGGTGCTTATCTCCGTTTCAAAGCCGAAGAGCCAGCGTTGTCCGAAGACGTTTCCGTGGTCATGTGGCCGGCATGACTAGACACCAAGGCGCACAGAATGCTGTTACCTTCCCACCGAAGGGGTACGTATTTATCTACTTGCAATTTCTTGCTTTCGAACTGCTAGGTTGGCAGGAGCTGGAACTAGAGATGGGAGCTCACTCCGTCATGCGGCACCCGGGTCTCAAACTGCTGAACTACCGACCTTCCACAGCCTGCAGTTCAGCGTCTTAACCACTTGAGCCACCGCAGCTCCTAGGAGTACATAAAGGTAAAGGTTCCCTTGCTCGAAAGCCAGTCGAATCCGACTCTAGGGTTGCGGTGCTCATCTCCGTTTCAAAGCCGAAGAGCCAGCGCTGTCCGAAGACGTTTCCGTGGTCATGTGGCCGGCATGACTAAACACCAAGGCGCACGGAACGCTGTTACCTTCCCACCGGAGTGGTCCCTATTTATCTACTTGCAATTTCTTGCTTTCGAAACAGGAATGCAAGGCCGCCGAACTCTTAGGGTAGCACAAAAACCAAATGGTTCACTTTTGCAGCCACACCTTCACTTGGCGGGCGCGCGCCCCTGGGACCCTTAGCGGCCGTTCGATAGGGGCGCGCACGAGCACTGGAGGCACGAGCGTCGCTCTAGGCTTCTCTTTCGCACGGGAAGACGACGGAGGGAGGAGGAGGAGGAGGAGGGGGGCGGACCTCGTTCGAACTCTAGACCGGAAGTGCCTGTCAGGACCGAGAGGGCGAGGTCGTTGTCGTCTCTATGGTTCCCCTTTCCGGGCGGTAAAGGCAAGGTTTGGCGGCGCCACACAGCCGAAGCGTGGAAGGGTCTGTTTCTTGTCGCGCGGGTGGGGAGCCAATTTTCCTCTGGTGCCGCCATGTCTGTCAGCGAGATGTTCATCACTCTGCAGGGGGTGCTGACCGCCGACCAGGATATTCGCGAGGTGAGATTAGGGAGGGTCAGTGGGGTATGTGTGTGGGGGGGTCTCTCTCTATAGGGGGCGCCGTCTTCTCTCTCCACCGTGGGTCCCCCGGGAGCCGGAGCAGTCCTCTCAGACCCTTCGCAAAGTCCCACGTCTGATCCTGGGGCATCACGGGTCTCCTGCTGGGGCTTTTGTGAGGGTTTCCCCGCGCTCGAAAGGCGGTCGAGTCCCGACTCTAGGGCTGCGGTGCTCCTCTCCGTTTCCAAGCCGAAGAGCCAGCGCTGTCCGAAGACGGTTTACGTGGCCGGCGTGGCTAGACGCCCGAGGCGCACGGAGCGCTGTTTACCTTGTAAAGTAAAGGTAAAGGTTCCCTTGCTCGAAAGCCAGTCGAGTCCGACTCTAGGGTTGCGGTGCTCATCTCCCGTTTCCAAGCCGAAGAGCCAGCGCTGTCCAAAGACGTTTCCGTGGTCATGTGGCCGGCATGACTAAACACCAAGGTGCACAGAACGCTGTTACCTTCCCACCGAAGTGGTCCCTATTTATCTACTTGCAATTTCTTGCTTTCAAACTGCTAGGTTGGCAGGAGCTGGAACTAGAGACGGGAGCTCACTCCGTCATGCAGCACACTCGGGTCTCGAACTGCTGAACTACCGACCTTCCACAGCCTGCAGTTCAGCGTCTTAACCACTTGAGCCACCTTGTACCTTGCACTATATTGAAGAGGGTAGGCACGCGGGGTGGGGTGGGGAGGCATTAGGAAAGCTCTTCCTGTGGAAATCTCTCCTTTTCAGCAGCTAAGTTAAAGGTAGATCATTCCAGGTGAGCAGCTATGTTAGTTGCAACAAAATAAACAAGGAGTCTAGAGACCACCTGGAAAGCTGCTAAATTCTGCTCCCAAGCAATTAAATTGCGTTCTATGTATACTTCCCAACTTAATGTGGAAGAAAGTAGCTGATTGTATTTTATATTTTTATGTAGTTAGATTAGAAACTGCTGCATTTTGTATTAGTTTTAATTCCTTTGTACACTCTTATATTTGTATACCTTAATTTTTATATTTTACCAGGCTATGGTCATTCTTTTTCTTGTCTTCTGGTCATGGACTACTGTAAATAAAGAAGAAGAAGAGATTGGATTTATACCCCGCCCTTCACTCGGAGTCTCAGAGCGGCTTACAAACTCCTTTCCCTTCCCCTCCCCACAACAGACCCCCTGTGAGGTGGGTGGGGCTGAGAGAGAGCTCTGACACAAACTGCTCTTTTTCAAGGATAGCTGTGCCAGAGCTTGTGACTGACCCAAGGTCACATCAGCAGGTGCAAGTGGAGGTGTGGGGAATCAAACCCGGTTCTCCCAGATTAGAGTCCGCACACTTGACCACTACACAAGTAAAGTAAGAAGGAGTCCAGTTGGACCTTAAAGACTTGTCAGAATTTACTGCTGCGTGAGCTTGTGTGAGTGAAAACGGCACACACTGTTAGATCTTCTATTATCGTTACGCAATAGTAATCATTCACAACTGTATTACATTTTCCACGCAGGGGAATCGATTTGTGAATGTCTGCTATAATATCTAACGATGTGTGGATGCCGTCTTAGTCTCTAAGGTGACGCTGGATGCCTGTATGATTAAAGGGAGAGGAAGCCCAGCCTCCTTTTGTTTTGTTTTTTTGTTTCCTGCTCTTTGCCTTTTTCCTGAAAAACCAGGAGGTTGGATTAAAATGTGACCGATTGTTTCATTGATCTGTGTAGTATCTCCTTGCTCTCACAGATATGAAATTGAATCCAATTTTTTCGGGGTCAGTTCATGTATTGCCTGGAGACGAGCCTGGTTTTACTGCTAGTACCTGGGAACAATGCACCCTCTAAGCTGTGGAGTCTTGTGAGCACAAATTCTACTTTGTGAGCTACTGGCATTAAAGTTGTGAGCGAGCAGTTTGGCTCCTGCATAAATCAGTTTGCTCTGGAGCCATGTCTTCCTGAGAGAAGACAAAAATGTGTGAGCCAGAAGCTAAAAAAAACCCTGTGAGCTAGCTCACACTCACTCAGCTTAGAGGGAACACTGCCTGGGAGCTGCAGCTAATCACAGCTACTTGAGTGTATGAGGTATGCCAGGCTATAGGATATTTACTTGTTAATAATCTATATTCGGTGGGAAGGTAACAGGGCCTTGGTGTTTAGTCATGCCGGCCACATGACCACGGAAATGTCTTCGGACAGCGCTGGCTCTTCAGCTTTGAAACGGAGATGATCACCACAACCGTAGAGTCGGATTCGACTGGCTTTCGAGCAAGGGAACCTTTACCTTTTCTAATCTATATGTTTGCATGCATACACCCATATGTTTCATGTTCATGTTATACACATGAACACATGAAGCTGCCTTATACCAGGTTAGACTATCGATCCACCAGGGTCAGTATTGTCTACTCAGACTTGGCAGCCAGAGTCTTAGGTAGAGGTCTTTCACATCATCTATTACACAACCTTTTTTTAACTGAAGGTGCCAGGAATTGAACCTGGGACTTTCCGCATGTCAAGGAGAGGCTCATCCATTGAGCCATAGCCCCTCCCCAGTGTACATGTAGCTAACATTAGGTGTACATTTGAAACATGGCAGTGTGTGAAATGGCCCTTGAATTCAAGTGCAATACGTGACCAGCTTGCAGATGCTATTTCCAAGCTGACCCTCTGTGCCAAAATAGTGGCATCTTATAGAAGAAGAGATTGGATTTATACCCCGCCCTTCACTACCCAAAGGTGTCTCAGAGCGGCTTACAGACTCCTTTCCCTCCCCCTCCCCACAACAGACATCCTATGAGGTAGGTGGGGCTGAGAGAGCTCTGACAGAAACTGCTCCTTTTCAAGAACAGCTGTGCCAGAACTATGGCTTGCCCAAGGTCATCCAGCCAGGTGCAAGTGGAGGAGTGGGGAATCAAACCCGGTTCTCCCAGATTAGAGTCCACGCACTTAGGCACTACACCAAACTGGAGTTGTAGTAATTGCTTCCAGAGGAATAATTCTATAGAATCCCAAATATGGTGGTATTGTGTTATAGATCTTGTATGGTTGGCGTGTGCATATATTTTCCTTACTAACGTTTCTACATAGCCTTTCTGCCACTGCATTCATGGTGGTTTATGGTTTTAAAAAATGGTCTGCACTGTAGTACACACAACACAAAAGGGTAAAGGGACCGGGCAGAAAAGGGAAAGGATGGAGAGCAAGCTTAAGTACCAGTTCTTAAGATCATTTATGTAATGATTACACAGTGACCAGGCCAAATGTCCACTGCAGGCCTGGATCCAAAGTAGGTGAACAGAGTGAGAGAATCATGGAAAGTAGATAAGAAAACCAGAATGAAACCATGGACAGTATCATCTTTCCTTTATAGGATAAGCAGGACACATTGACTTTGTGTATATATGAAGTGGATGAATTTTTGTGAGATGTGAAAATGATATGGATTGTGAAACCTTTGAATTGTTTTGCCTTTGACAAAATGCCAAGTTAAACGGACCCACAGGTTAGCAGAATCATCAGACGGAACGTATGCTGTTTATCCTTTAAAGGAAAGATCGTACTATCTTCGGAGTATAGCAAAACATTACTCACATCTCAGCAATTGTTATACTCACACTGGAGTCTTCAGGAGACAAAGGATTTTTCAACTGCACAGGACACTTTGAAATTGACGAGAATCGTTTTTCAACTGGATTAGAGACTTTCTGAAAAATTAAAAAAAACATTGCAGTGCACTATATAAAGGATTTATGATGTAAATTTCTTCTTGATTGCCGTTTCTTATTGATGGATGTTGCATGTTAATATATGTATAAAGAATTCTCAGTAATTTCTTCACAGCTCTGTTCTGGTTTTCTTATTGATCCAAAGTAGGTTGATGAAGGGCCCCCCTCATTTCTCGTCATAATGCAGCCTGGTGAAATGGTTGCAGATGCAAGTGATGCCAGTTGTTGTTGTTTCATCTTGTATGTCCTGTTTTGTTCCTCTTTACAGGAGATCAGGAAAGTTGTTCAAACTATGGAGCAGACAGCTCGGGAAATTCTGACGGTGCTACAGGGGGTCCACCAAGGTTCTGGGTTCCAGGACAGTAAGTCAAGATCTGCTTGTGTCTTGTCTTCAGTATATAATCACATTGCTGAGAGTGTTATAGTCATGCATATTAATATGAGATTGATGATAAAATGCGAGGATTAATTCCCTTGAGGAATATGCACTTCATACTGTTAAGGATGTAGGCTGCTGGTCTTTGTGAACAGAAGATGTAGCACAGTGAACCAGGCTAGTGACATCTTCCATGGCTGAATACTCAACTGGCAAAAAGTATTTGACTAGCCAATCAGTTGAATATTTAGAACTGTAGCACGACGTGAGCTCTTGGCCATGAAAGCTTGACCTTGCCCTTAACAGTTTTTGCTGGCTTTCATGTCTGACGTATGTAAAACAGACTTAATACCTAGCACTTTTTTCTCTTGACTGAGAAAGCCATCACTGCTGTTTGCTTGTTTTCTGGTTTCAGTACCAAAGAAGTGTCAGAAGGCTCGAGAACATTTTGGCACAGTAAGAGCACAGCTGGCCTCTCTGAAAATGAAATTTCCTGCAGATCAGTATTACAGGTGAGTAAGCATTGGGAGACTCAACAGTTTTGTTAGTACAGTGCAGTGTGGCCACATGGTATACACTATCTGCTGCCCCCTCCCCCCTGCCATCTCTAATAATGTTTCAAAATGGAGAATGAAAGCCAGATCTTCTGGAGGAAAGAGCGATTAGTTTTTGGCAGGAGCTTGAGGTCCAAGAAACGAATGTGCGCATGCTGAATAGGTCTGATCCACGTTCATGTCGTCGTAAATCAGGTAGAGGGATCTGGGAGAGTAGAAGCATTTTGTTGCTCAGTCAGGCTGGTGTGGTTTACTGGTTCATGAGCTGGACTCCTGTGTCTGAGCAGACCTGGTTTCAAATGCCCACTCAGCCTTAAGTGTCACTGGCAGGGCTATTTTTGGGCAGGAACGCACAGGAACAGAGTTCTGGCTGGCTCCTGAGTTGGCCACGCCCAGCAGGAACTCATTAGCATAATAGGCCACACCCAACAGCAGAAACTCATTAGGATTGGCTACATTAGGGGTGTGTGGCCTAACATGGAAAGGAGTTCCTGCTACAAAAAAGCCCTGGGTTTTGACAACAAACAAGGTAAACAGAATAACAAGCAAAAGGTGGGTGTGGCTGGATAACCACACTTCTGGTAACATGGGGGTGCGGCCTAATGTGCTGTGCTGTCAGGGGTGTGGCCTAATATGCTAATGCGTTTCTGCTGTTGGGTGTGGCCTGTTATGCTAATGAGTTCCTGCTGGGCTTTTTCTACAAAAAGAGCCCTGGACTGGGTAACCTTGAGCCAGTCACTGCTTCTCAATGTAGTTTGCAGTGGCATTGTGAAGATAAAATGGGGGATTATCTTCCCAAATCTGCCAAGTTCCTTGAGGAAAGTAGGGCATGATGATGATTAATGTCCTTGGTATAGATTCAGATGTGATTTTCTTATGTATTAAGCTTACCTACCTAATCTTACTATCTGGAAGCCTTAATTATCAAAGGTTGTCACAGCAAACTTAAACATCTGAATTTTCCATACAGATTTCATGAACATTGGAGGTTTGTACTACAGCGCTTGGTATTCTTGGCAACATTTGTTGTCTACTTGGAGACAGAGACATTAGTGACCCGGGAAGCTGTTACAGAAATACTTGGAAGTAAGTAAGCAGTTTCCCACTAAAGTGGGATAAATGTCTTCTCTTTAGAGAATTAGCCAAACTCTTGACATGGCTTGAAATTAAAAATGCAGAAAGACTCTTGCCTCATGTTTTGACTTGTTTCTTTTGTCTTGAAAAATAGTAAAGTTGGTATTGACACATGCAACGTTTTGAAGTTATAAACTGGCAAAGTTATAAACACTTACAAAAATGTGGACTGTCCACAGTAAGAACACAGATGAGCAATGTTCCCTCTAAGCCACGGAGTCTTGTGAGCCAAAATTCTGCTTTGTGAGCTCCTGGCATTAAAGTTGTGAGCGAGCGATTTAGCTACTGCATAAATTAGTTTGCCCTGGAGCCATCCTTCCTGAGCTAAGTCAACAATTTGTGAGCTGGAGGCTAAAAAACTGTGAGCTGGCTCACACTAACTCAGCTTAGAGGGAACACTGCAGATGAGTAATGACAATTTTGGGTGCAATTTGTCTAGCCAATCATACGGAACTACCATATAAGCAACACTTCTATTCATCTAGCCCAGCAATGTCTGGTCTGAATGGTAGCAAGACTGCCTGGTTCTCAGACAGAGGTCTTTTTACCCTCATTGCTTGAAACTCTGAACTGGGTGTACTGGGGATTGAACCGAAAGCCTCTCACATGCAAAGAGGGTGCTTTGCTACTCTTGCTGTATCTCCTTTAATTCAGTGCTCAGGTGAGTAAAAAGGAGAAGGCCCGACCTGAAGTAGCGCAGGAGATCCTGAGTCTTTGAAATCTTTCTGTTGAGAAAATTGTTTTCCAGGTTTGCTGTTGGTGTTGATGTCAGAGACAAATACAGATTAGTTCTTTCCCTTTGCAGTTGAAGCCGAGAGAGAGAAAGGTTTCCATCTGGACATTGAGGACTACCTCTCTGGAGTGCTGACTCTAGCTAGTGAGCTGGTAAGTGGAGAATACCGAAAAGCTTTATAACATAGTTATTGTCACCGATATAGCCAGGCTGAAAAATAACAGACTGACAGCAGTGTTTTTTCTCACCATGTTGTCATTGTGCAAAGTTAGAGGTTATGGTGCTTCATTCATTACTGATGAAGCTGCTACTTGACCTTACCCACCATAAAAAGATAGGCCTTCTGCTAGTAGTTACTAAAATAGTTGACCCTCCTTACAAACTCTGCTCTCCCTGCCCCCACTTGCCAAGGTAAGACAGTTAATGACCAGAGGCAGGGCTTTGTCAGTGGTAGCACCTTTTCTGTGGAATGCTGTTCCCCATGAGGCTTGCTTGGACCTAGTGTACTCTCTTCTAGGCACCTTACTTTTTACCCAGCTTTTTAATTAGGGGTTGATGTCTCACACTGCGTTTACAGTCTGTTGTAGCCTGTTTCATAAGACTCTGTAGAAGATTTTACGTGCTTTGCCCTGTGCTTATGCTCTAGCAGTTTTTTTTTTAAATGTTGTGTTAATAGTTTGTTAATTTTTAACTTATCTGTTCTGTGTTTTTATCAGGCAGGTTCCTGGGGAAACAAAATCCAAGGGAGCACAGTGTACAAGAACCTGCAATCAGTGTTCCCTCTAAGCTGAGTTAGTGTGAGCTAGCTCACAGTTTTTTAGCCTCCGGCACACACATTTTTGTCTCAGCTCAGGAAGGATGGCTCCAGAGCAAACTAATTTGTGCAGTAGCCAAATTGTTTGCTCACAACTTTAATGCCAGTAGCTCACAGAGTAGAATTTTTGCTCAGAGGACTCCACAGCTTAGAGGGAGCATTGCCTGCAATATAACTGAAACCACTGTGACTGAATGAAAATTAATATGCATAGAATGATAATGTTATAGCCAATTATAATTCAATTATCAACTAACTGTTTTAACAAACCTATCCTTATATATAATTGAATAGTGGGTGCCAAAGTTCTAATTCTAAAATGCACTCCCTTAGTGTATGGCTGATGGCACTGCTCCTCAGCATATATCGCCACCAATCAGAAGGCAAAGCCCGGGTCCCACCCACACCACAACTGCTGCGACAACCTGGTCTTTTGCATATGGAAGCTGATTGGACTTCACTCCATTCCACACCTCAAACTCCCCCCCCCCCCGCAAGGCAGTTGGAATGTCAGTTGCATATGGAACCTGCTGTATTCTGGTGGTGTGCAGGTCCCAGGTTCATGTTTTAAAAGCAGACTAACACTGTTTGCCCAAAGCCAGAGCACTCTCCCAGAGCCTCTTTCTAGATCCCGTTGTATTTATTTCCACAACGGGCCTTATTTCTAGTATTGTATAAATGTGTTTTAATATAACTTGTTTTTATTAATTCACATATACTTCAAAAATACTCAAGAAAGATGAACATTGCATTCCTCAAATTATTATAATGGAAAGAACAAGCCACGTCAAAGGAACAAAACTGTTACTCAAGAATACTTGCACAAAGTCAGAGTCCATGTCAAAATGACAATTGCTGATCCACGAACAGTCATATAAACAGACAGCTATATGAAAAGCTGTTCTCCAGCTCATGTGTCGGCACACTAAACTACTGTAGACTGACTTGTGATTAATGTGAATTCCAGACAGAGTTGCTCCACTTGTGATCATGTATTCTGAACAGAAGCAGCAACGTTCAATTTTCCAACAGACTTAATGTGTCTCCTAGGTTAAATCTGCATTTCTGATCTTTGTCAGAGTCAATGCCTTAAAACGTCTGAACTGGAGCTTCATACTGTGTTACCAAAAACACACCACTTCCCAATGACGAGGAGCAAATCGCTTCATATTTCGAAAGAAATGCAGATTTAACCTAGAAGACGCGTTAGTCTGTTGGAAAATTGAATGTTGCCGCTTCTACTCAGAATATATGTCTGGAATTCACATTAATCACAAGTCAGTCTCCAGCCGTGTTCCCTCTAAGCTGAGTTAGTGTGAGCTAGCTCACAGCTTTTAACCTCTGGCTCACACATTTTTGTCTTAGTTCAGGAAGAATGGCTCTGAAGCAAGCTAATTTATGCAGTAGCCAAATCATTCGCTCACAGCTTTAATGCCAGTAGCTCACAAAGTAGAATTTTTGCTCACGACTCCACAACTTAGGGGAAACATTGGTCTCCAGTAGTTTAGTGTGCCGACACATGAACTGGAGAACAGCTTTTCATATAGCTGTCTGTTTATATGACTGTTCGTGGATTGGCGATTGTTATTTTGACATGGACTCTGACCTTGTGCAAGTATTCTTGAGTAATGGTTTTGTTCCTCTGACGTGACTTGTTCTTTCCATTATAATGATTTATTTATTTATTGGTTAGACTTTTATCCCGCCCTCCCACCGAAGCGGCTCAGGGCGGCTTACAATAGTTAAAAACCAATATACAATTGATAAAATATCAAGTCAAAACAATACAATCGGTAAAATCTCAAAATACAACTATTACAGTTAAGATTAAGATTGAGGAATGCAATGTTACTCTTTCTTGACAAAGTATTTTTGACGTACCGTATATGTGCATTAATAAAAACAAGTTATATTAAAAATACACATTTATACAATATAGGTTTGTTAAAACAGTTAATTGATAATTAAATTATAATTGCCCATAACATTAGTATTTAATGTGTATTAATTTTCATTTAGTCACAGTGGTTTTAGTTATATTGGAGGTTTCATGGAGTGCCAGAAGGCAAACTTTCTAAATAAATAAAACAAAATAATAAAAATAAAAAGCCCTTAGGTTTCATCAGATGTACTTGTCTGTTTTATTCAGAAAGCTCTAAAAGTCCCGCTCTGAAAGGGACAAAACACTTAGTTCTTACTCAGAGGTGAATATTGTTCTGGACTCTGGTTGGGTTGTTTCAGTTCTGATTTGTTTCTCTACTTAGCTTGCTCCGTTCTGTGTTCTAATAGTCTAGGCTCGCAGTGAACAGTGTCACAGCCGGAGACTACTCTCGCCCCCTCCGCATCTCTGCTTTCATCAATGAGCTGGATTCTGGCTTCCGCCTCCTGAACTTGAAGAATGACTCCCTGAGGAAGCGGTATGATGGCCTCAAGTATGATGTCAAGAAGATTGAGGAGGTGGTTTATGACCTGTCGATCAGAGGGCTCAACAAGGAGGCAACAGATGGTGCTGGTGGAGAGAAATAAATCAGGGCATGTTGAACTGAATCTATGATTACCTCAGTTTTGCTGCCAATGGAGGAGCTTTAATTGAGCTCTCCAGCAGTAGCTTAGAGGAACCACAAGCTGCAAAACCACTTTTTTGCCCCCTACTGAATGTTTAGTATGTCCACATGAAAGCACTCGACTCTTCTGTGAACACCGGCCTGGTAGCCGTGTTGGCAGCATGAGTTGACCATGTTGTGAGCAACCTGTTTTGTGAACAGCAGCCATAACAGTGTACTAGCTCTGCACAAGGAGGTGTGAGAGTTGTTTGCCATTGGGCCACAGTTTCTAATCTTTCCTCCTCTGGTTGTGCTGAGGCCCGTCTTTTGGGACGTCTCCACCACTCAAGCTTTATACAGTTTAGTGTGAACTAAGATGGCGGCACTTGGCTGCAAATATCTTCTGTGGTTAAAACATGGTTGGGACACTTCCTTTCTACTCATACTAGTAATTGTGTACTGTTGTTGTATTAAAGCAAAAAAGGATAATCTGGTCAATAGCCATATCATTGGGAATTTGTTTTCAAAGAAACATTGTTTTACTGTACTCTGCATACTTTTTGTATATAGAGCTTGATTTGCATAGCTAGGAAAGACCTAGCTTTTGAGTCTTTTTACTTTCTTAGAGTCTTCTGACTCTCATAGGTTATTTCTATGCACGGCGTTAAGTATACAGCAGCCATTTAAGGAAAACAAATCCTAAAACGTCTGTTGCATGTGTTGGCGATAAGCACACACTTGTGGAGGCCACTAGCCAAATGCTCAAGTTGGGGGTATTTGTGCTCCTTTAGATTCCAGGTGACTTGTTTCATATCTCCATCATTTTGTATTGCATCTCTTAGTAAGACCTTAAGTAGCAGTAAAGAAAGTATTTGACTGGTAAGAGGCAAATTATTGCCCCCCTCTTGATCCTTAAACACATTTACTTGGGTGCAAATTCTTTGATTTCATTGTGTACAGAGGATCGCAGCCTTAGTAGTCTAGTGTCAAAGTTGTGGATGCAAACCAAACCTGACTGGTCACTTGTGTGTGTAAATCTCTTGTGTGTCAGTGCTTAATGTCCATCTTCCAAATCAGATTTACATAAGACATTTCTTCAGTGTGCAGGGTCATTTTTCATGTTGTATGCTTTGCTGGATCTCCCCCCCCCCCCAAGGTTTTCCTTTGATCCCCCCCCCCCCCCCATGTTTTCCTTTGATAAAGGTAACATCCAAAGAATAACAAAACCTTCATACTTTACAAATTAGTAGCTGTAAGTAATCTTGTTTGTAAAACTTTTTGCCTTGTTCTGGTTATTTTTTTAATGGTCACTGCGAACGTTCATGTGGGTAAATAAAGAGAATCCTGTTCTTCAGCAGTGTATGTGCTTATATAAGTCTGCCCTATTTCCTACAAGAAAACAACTGGGAGTGTTGACAAATTGCCTAGAGGGAGGAGTTGTTATAAATGCAGGGTCCTTTAGGAAGGCGAAGGCTATCTCCTCTTCCTTCTGCGGGTGCTTATGTTGGGGGAGGGGCGCCTAATTCTGTCTGGATTTTATGGGATCTAAAGTGGTGCAGCACATCGCAGTGCTGTTAATGTGCAAGTGGTGTGTATCCGTGCACATAAAATATGTGTTTCTATCTTTACAGAAATCAATCTTTTAATTTTAACATTCAACCTTTAGCATTTTGTAGACTTACTGCTGAAAGTAGTAGAGATGGGATCTATCAAAATATGTGTGTCAAATGTTACTCTAGTTGGGGCAGTTGATGGAGACAGTCAGATCTGTAAATGAGGTCCACCTCAAAGTTAATTTTCATTAAGGGAACTGTAGGTTCCAAAATCCACACATTAAAAGAACACTAACAAAGTTTATATAAATTGAGGCTGATAAAATAGTTACAGATTGTCTGTGTGGGAAGGTGAAGGGTCCCTTTGGGTGTTCTTTAGAAAGAAGCCATATTACAATTCCACAGAAATGCGGTATAGAATACAGGGAAGTGTTTCTGCTCGTGCAAGAGGTGTTTCTGCTCATGCAAGAGCTATTGTGTAAGCAGGAATATTCTGTGAAATGCAATCCCAAAGACCCTTTTTCGCTGCAGTTATTCCCAGCTTGGAAACATGTGCCCTAATATGGTAGGTGTGTTGCCCTCCCCACCTTTCTGCTCCAACAGCTGGGATTGGACACGTGGAGGTTAAAGTTCTGCTAATCATTGGATTGGGAGGAGGAGCAATGGGATGGATTCAATCCCTGTTCACACCGGTGGGGATTCTCATTTTGTTGTAAGGTCTCTGTGTACACAGTCCCCACTTCTTCACGTGTGTGCTCCTTTGGCCTGGGGCACTAATCTTGATGTCAGTCAAATGTGCAAAACTAAGTTTCACATACAAACTCGGAAGCAGAGAGTATAATACAAGTCTTCTACAGGGTATCTGTTGTGAACAAACACTGTTCCCATCCCCCAGAGCCTGTTTTCTGTCAAAGTACTGTGTGGATGTACACATGAACACTCATGAAACTGTCTTATACTGAGTCAGACCCTTGGTCCACCAAAGCCAGTATTGTCTGCTCAGACTAGCAGTGGCTTAGGAGTTTCCCATCACCTACTGACATATATTTTAACTGGAGATACCAGGGATTGAACCTGGGACCTTCTGCATGCCGAGCAGATGCTCTGCCAATGCCGCAGCCCCTCCCCACCTTGCACTTCCAACTAGTTATGAGGGCTTCTGTAAACAAGAGAAGTTGGAAGGGTGGTAAAAAGGTAAAGGTTCCCTTGCTCGAAAGCCAGTCGAGTCCGACTCTAGGGTTGCAGTGCTCATCTCCGTTTCAAAGCCGAAGAGCCAGCGCTGTCCGAAGACGTTTCAGTGGTCATGTGGCCAGCATGACTAAACACCAAGGCGCACGGAACGCTGTTACCTTCCCACCAAAGTGGTACCTATTTATCTACTTGCAATTTCTTGCTTTCGAACTGCTAGGTTGGCAGGAGCTGGAACTGGAGATGGGAGCTCACTCCATCATGCGGCACCCAGGTCTCGAGCTGCTGAACTACTGACCTTCCACAGCAAGGGTGGTAATGACAGCAATTAAGGACATGGGAGCTATGCTAGTTCTTTAAAAAATGCTCATCCTTTGTGGGATCAACGAGCTTGAATGAAGTGTCTGCCGAACAAAGTTTCACAAGGGGAGGGGTGGTCACCCCATCTCTGTATGCCTTTGCAGTTTGAAATTGGGTGTATTGATGGCACAGTCAAAATGAGCTTGTTGTTGACCTAAAAGGTCAAAGTGGAACATAACCAGGGAATGAAGGCAGAAGATGTTAAGGGCCTTAAGATTAGAAGCTGGGAGCAGCAGCCCAAGTACATGTGCTGTTGCTGGCTTTCCTGTCAGGGTAGCCTTCCATAATGAAAATTTGTGATTGGCATCTGTGCTAGTCTCTAGCAGCAAAATAAAACAGGAGTCCAATGGTACCTTAAAGAAGTGAGTTCTGGTTCATGACCGCTTCTGCTGGAACAAATGTGGTTAGTCTTTGGGTGCGGTCAGACGGTGTCTGGGAGCGGGTTAAACTGCTCCAGCTCCATGAGTGCTTTTTTTAAACCTGGAGAATCGCGACCACACTCACCACCTTGCTCCGGATTGCTGCGCGGCCACATTGCTCCCCGCCGTCCACACGTGTCGGTGTTGTTTTTCTCTCAGTTTGGGCATGCGCACAGGCAGCCATCTGTAGAACCCGACTGCTGTAACACTTCCCTTTAAACTTTAAAGGGACGCTTCCCTTTAAACGTTTAAACTGCCTTCCCTTCAAGGGGAGGGCTTGCCCAAGCTCCCCGCAGTCACGGCAAGCCAAGGGAAGGCATGGGGTGCAGAACTGTCCACAACAGATTTTGTTCTGTTGGGTGGGATACTGTTATACATTATCCCATTTTTTTAAAATGTCGGTGTTCAAACAGGAAATGTACCAAACTAATCAAAGCGCAAAGCAACCATAAAATATTAAATCATTTTATGCTTGTTAATCTACAGTATAATGTAATGGAATTTCTTTTAAATTAAAATTTTGAAATACACTAGATTACATCATTTAAATAATCACAAGTTAGGAGAGGTAATTGAACCTTGTTAAACAGAAGCACAGTTCAGAACTACTTCTGATGCATCACATTCCTTGAACTTCCACAATGGATTTTTCACCATTTAAAAATAAATCCAGTGATCCGTAAAGAGAGAAGGTATTGCTTATCCAGAGGATTCTATTAAGTATTCTGGAATGTTCATGAGTGAACTCTGAAGAAATGCTGGCTTCCCTTTTCAGTTTTATATACTACATGCATTCGATAAAAGGTAAGACTCAAGCTATGAGACTCGCACCTTCTTGGCCTTGAGGATAAAAGCAGACAAAGAGGAGCCAAACTGCAAAAAAAATGCAAACCCCAAAAGGACCAGCTACTAAAGGAAATACTTCCTGGGAGAGCAAGCTGACATTAGAAGATAATTATACCATCTAGACATTCTCCTTTATTGGGTTAATACTGCTCTAAATTGGACCTGGATGTTGCCTAATGCTGTTATAATATATGCACAATGGAACCTCTATCATATATTGTCAAGATTCTTTCTTCCCCCCTGTACAATCATGCAGAGTCAAAACACTTCACACGCTTTCTCTTAGCTCCACAATATTAGCTCCACATTTCCTTGCTAGAGACCTGCTCCTTGCGATCTGTTACCAAAGACCTCATTGCCATATGGGAAGGTGTCCCTAGCAGTCCACATCTCTGAAGGGCCTGCCTCCCTTGTGCAAGTCTTCACAGGCTATGGCCTATTTGCCTGCTAGACTGACCGCACAACGTTTTATCATCTTTGCTGTCTTACCTATTTACAAAGGTGCAAAAGACTCCCATTGCTTAGAAGCTACATCCAGCCGCTTCCCCACCCAAGAACCTGCCCTAACTCCCGAGTTTGAATGACTAGATCTTCTGCTTTTGCCTAGCATGTGCAGAACTGTGGTCATTTGCTCAGCTCTTCGGGCTCACTGCATTTTCCTTATCACCAGCTGGATAAATTACGAAAAGTAGTGCATGGTCTAGAAGCTCTCTCTCTCAAGATGGCAGCCTCTCATGGCAGCTTTGTTTTCCATGGGGTCCCACTAATACCCCTTCAGACAGTGCATCTCAAAAGGGGGATGGTGAATCTTGAGGAGGAATGTGGGACACAGAATTTTAGTTTTTAACCCAATGGTCTTAGAGAGAGGAGTGGAACTGTGAGTCCCTGACTGGTGCAAGTTACCTCAGGGCAGAACTCCCGACAAAATAGGGGTTGCACTGCAGGGCTCTTTTTGTAGCAGGAGCTCCTTTGCATATTAAGCCACACACCCCTAGTGTAGCCAACCCTCCAAGAGTTTACAGAGCTCTTCTTACTGGGGCTACTGTAAGCTCTTGGAAGATTGGCTACATCAGGGGTGTGTGGCCTAATATGCAAAGGAGCTCCTGCTACAAAAAGAGCCCTGGCAGGAACAGAAACGGTAGCCATGGGAGAAGTAGCTCTGTGCATAAGTGCACAGAACGACAGCAGGGCACAGAGTGGCACTGAGGTTATGGGAGCTGGGCCGTTGTACCCACTGAGGTTTCTCGGTTGGGAGTGTGTGGAAGAGCTCATCAGTTCAGAAATGGGGCAGTGTCCTAGATTTTGACAAACACTGATTTAATGGTACTCTACTGTCTAGTCCTCCTTGGTAGAAAATTAAGCTGTCAAAGGTAGTTCTTCTGGTGCCGTTGAGCCCAGCGATGGTCATCCTTTGTGGAATTCTGCCGAAAGGAGTTAGAGCTCTGTCGAGGATGAGACTCAGCCCAGTGCAGGTCTAGTGCTATTTCTGAGCCGAGCCAAGTAATTTCATATTCGGGCGCCTCTCAAGATCTATTGTGGGATGCGCTTATCATGATGTTGGGTAGGGCGTTACGGCGCTTCTTCCAGGACCCCAGCTCCCGCGAGTACCTCCGTATCTGTCGAAACCAGTGGTGAGTCCGGGCTTTGTCCCCATCTCGGAACACAAAGGATTCCCGCCGGATCTCAATAAGTTCAAATGTATCGTCGCAGTCAGGATCCACAGAGACCACACAATTGCTGAGTTTCAAGGGTTCCCTAAGTAAACTAAACTTCCCATTGTTTTTGTCCCTAATAACTACAAGGACTGCATCTTTTACAGACCCTGGCTCCCCAGGCTCAAAGCTGGACTCAGATGCACGTCTGATGTTGACCATGAGGAGTACTTGCATGTTCTGGAATTTTAAGGTCTTGCTGCCCTTTTTCACCCACTGTCCATCGGGCGGCTGGGCAAGCTGCAAGGGTCCTTCCATAACAAAGCGGGTTTCTTCCCGTAACCAGCCCACAGTCTTGATGGCGGTTTCCCGCATTTCAATGTTGATGACTTCCCTGTTCTTCTTACTGTCCTGGCGGAATGAGCGCAGTGTCCACGAGTTTCCTTCCTGCTTCGTTTTCATGTTAATGTGCTCCAGGTGGGACTCAATGCGGCTCTTGGCTTCCCTTAGGCTGCTGTGATCTGGGTGGTACTCAGTGGTGGATTTGATGACGCGGCTCAACAGAAGTGGGTATTTCGTGACTCTCTGTAAGGGAGCCATGAGGAAGGACCTCAGATTCATGCGGCGAAGCGCTGTGTTGTCATTCTGAGAAACATTGAGGAATATCCTGCAGGGATTTAAAAAAAAGAATTGTTAAGCAAGCTGACGGGGGGGGGGAACGCCAACTAATGGGCTTGTTTGCAAGTATGAGTTAGGCAAAATAATCCCTAGTTATGTTATGGCATACTAGACTGCTATCAGGAGAATAGTCACTGCAACTGGATGGTTTTTCTGCACACTTCAGTAGGATAAAGTAAAGGTAAAGGTTCCCTTGCTCGAAAGCCAGTCGAATCCGACTCTAGGGTTGCGGTGCTCATCTCCGTTTCAAAGCCGAAGAACCAGCGCTGTCCGAAGACGTTTCTGTGGTCATGTGGCCGGCATGACCGGCCTTCCCACTGAAGTGGTACCTATTTATCTACTTGCAATCTCTTGCTTTCGAACTGCTAGGTTGGCAGGAGCTGGAACTAGAGACAGGAGCTCACCCTGTCTTGCGGCACCCGGGTCTTGAACTGCTGAACTACTGACCTTCCACATCCTGCAGTTCAGCGTCTTAACCACTTGAGCCACCGCAGCTCCTTTTTTCAGTAGGATACTGTTCAGCTTATTCAAGTATCCACTTATATTATTATTATTATTATTATTAATAATAATAATAATTTTCCATATTCCAAATGGAACAAATGCTGATGGTGCAGTCGCATTGCTGCCCTCCTCCACCACTTTACTTATTCCACAGGAAATGCTCCTTAGCTTTAAATCCCCTCCTCCGCTTAAAGTGGGGGACACACCAACGGTCAGGCTTCCCCACAGCATCAATGAAGTACACTCTTGTAGAAAGGTTTTACTTTATTTGAAGCTATAGGTGCATGTACAGGATCACTGTTAGGAATGAGGGAAAAGCAATGTGCATGACAGGTTGTAGTACATTCAAACAGCTGAGGCCCAATTGTGGGACTTCCCGCGCGCGCCATCGTGCCTGGGAGCAAATGCTTCTAGTTGGCAAAACATATCTCCTTCCCACGACTCTCCATGAGATCACCCAAGCAACTATCTAGCAGCTAACCACCTGTGGCCTTGAGAGATATACACGTTCCAGCAGCTAAGCAATTAAGCGCATCAACAGGTCTACATATGAACCCGAAAGCAAGTAAGCGCATACATGTAAAATTCAGAATAAAAGAAATTTGGCAGCTTGCTGACACCAACCAGTCGTCCCATCTGTCAGGGTCTTGGTTCGTGTCAGGGAGTGAAATGTTTGATACGTACAAGGGGAGGGCACTCACAGAACCCTCTGCTGCTGTTCACACCAGGATGGAAGAGAATTAAACATTTCTTTGCCTATCCCTTAGAACGTAAGAAGGATATCCCAGTGGTGCATTCATGATCCGGATCTTTGGGGGTAAGGACCACTTGAAGAGGAGGGGGAAATCAGACTGTCACAAAACTCGACACGCAACAGCAGAACAGCACTGCCAATCATGGGGGAGGTGGAAAGTGCCGTCAAGTTCTACAGTTCCGCAGGGCCTGCAAGACGGAGCTCTTCCACCAGGCTTTCAATTAGGAACTGCCCTCACCACTACCACCAACATCCGGGTTATGGGCCGGCCCCAGCTTTGAGATCAAGCCAGAGCGTCACGTGATGCCAGAAGATCACTGAGTCGGGAATTGTCTGCTTGTTACATCACACAGCACGCCATCTCAATTAATGATGGAATGATTATTATTACTAGCACTTTATGATTACCTGATTGTTTTAAAATGTTTTAAATGCTTTTATGTGGATTTTATGGTACCTGGTACCGACTAATGTAAGCCGCCCTGAGCCTGTTCACGGGGAGGGCAGGATACAAATGATAATAATAATAATAATAATAATAATAATAATAATAATAATAATAATAATAATAATAATAATAATAATAATAATAATACACACAGCTGACTTATGGCGACCACTCAGGGGGTTTCCAAGGCAAGAGATGTTCAGAGGTGATTTGCCACTGGCTGCCTCCGCATCACGCCCCTGGCTGAAAGGTCGGACAAGAGTTCCGTTTCCAGGAAAAAATACTAAATCCACACAGAAACGTCCATCTGTATTTCATCCGAAGTTTCTGGCCCTTTCTGCTTGCACAAAGGGAAGGGGAAAGCTGCTAACAGTTCCCCCCATAGCAGATTCTTGTATCTTATCCTACCTACAAAGTCCATTGAAGTAGTATGAGCAGAAGTTTTAAAGCTAGATGACAATCAGTAGTAAGAACACAAGAACATAAGAGAAGCCAATGTTGGATCAGGCCAATGGCCCATCCAGTCCAACACTCTGTGTCACACAGTGGCCAAAAATACCAGGTATCAGGAGGTCCAGCAGTGGGGCCAGGACACTAGGAACCCTCCTACTGTTGCCCCCCCCCCCAAGCACCAATGTAAGTAATAGGAAAGTAGCAATGTCAGTTACAGGAGAGGAACGTGTGGATGACACAGCGACCTCATTACTTTGGTAAGGCCTCAGGTCCCAGGAAGCCTTGACTGGTCTGAAATCCTAGTCCATGCCGTGCACCCTGGTGCTTGACTTTGGGTTGGGTCTGCAAATGGAGTGAGCCCACAGAAGGGAGCTCTGCTGTCTCTCATTCGTCAGCACGGCCCCTGCATCCATTGGAAAGCTGCTCCTGAAGACTGGAGACCCTTAGGCCAGCGGGGAATGTGGCAGGGAGGTTGCATCAAGGCAGGGGAACTGACAGAAATCCCCCATCACACGCTATTGTGAATGGACCGAGATCAGAAAATGGTACAAAAATATGCACATGAGGGTCTATGTCAGGGGTCTGCAACCTTTAAGACATAAAGAGCCACTTGGACCCGTTTCCGAAGGGGAAAAAAAACCGGGAGCCTCCCACTGCCAAACCGCACCAAAGCACGTTGCTCATCAAGCACCCCGTCGTCGGCAGGTGTGGAAGGGGCTAGGGTTCCAGGCCCGGGTCGGCTGGGCTAGGCAGGGGGATGGGTGGGGATCAGGCGGAGGTAAGTACCCCCCATCCCGCTGTTTCCCTGTCTCCTCCCCCCCCCTGCCTCTCCCCCCCCCCGCCCGGCCCCCCACCCCCCCCCCCCCCCCCCCCGCTGGAGATGAGCCGGAGCAACTTCTAAGTACCACGATCCGGATCTCCCTCCTTGGACACAAGCTCCGTTGAAATCAGTGGGTGCCGCGCCCAGGAAAGCCAAGGGTGCCGGGCGCGGGGTGTCACTCACTGAGGAGGCGGCCATCGGATGTATCTGGGTCAGCCGCGCGCGCCGGGCGACTAGTCCTCAAGGCAGGGGCTCTTCCGCGGGCTTCCGAGCAGCAGGCAGAGGATCAGCGCGATGGATCTGGCCGAGTCACGGGGGGGAGGGGGGAATCTGGGGTATCCCTTCCGACCACTGGAGACAGTTACCCGAGCGAGGGTGGCCGCCAACTTTGGAAGCACAAAGGACCCCCCCCACCATTCTTTCCAACCCCCACCCCCGCTAGAGAATTGACAATCTCTGTGTGGCGTTTCGCAGGCCAGAGCCGCTCAGAGGTGGGTTGCCCTCGCCTGCCTCTGTGTAGCGACCCTGGACTGCCTTGGTGGCCTCCCATCCAGACACTGCTCAGGGCCGTCCCCGCTTCGTTTCCGAGATCTGACTGGATCGGGCCAGAAGGCGCGAAATAATACGCATAATCCTTTAAAAAATAATAATTGCCCTTTGGCTCCTTCCCCCCCGCCAGGCCGCCCCCTCCCGTCCCTCCCCCGCACGGGGCCCGCCCCTTTCGGCACGCGGGGGGTGCGCCCAGACGCGAGGTGCGCCTAAGTGACAGGGGCGCCACCCAACCAGCGGCGGAGTTGCCGGGGAAGGGGGGTGGCCGGGTTTATAGTGGGGAGCCCGAGCGCCTGAGCGGGGACTCGGAGCCGCACTCGCTCTCGCCTTTGGAGCCCAGCAGGAGCCGGCGGGCGGAAGCGCAGCGAGGAGGAGGACGACGAGCGGGCGGGCGAAGGAGAGAGCGCGGCGGACCAGCCCGGAGCCGCGGCAAACGTTCCAAAGAGCCGCATGTGGCTCTGGAGCCGCGGGTTGCCGACCCGTGCCCTACACCCAAGCTAAGGGAAGGCAGTTTAAACTGCCTCCCCTCCCCTCCCAGGGCCGGCTTGCCCGGGCTTCCTGCAGCCGCGGGGCACCCGGGCTAACCAAAAGAAGGCAGTTTAAACTGCCTCCCCTCCCCTCCCAGGGCCAGCTTGCCCGGGCTTCCTGCAGCCGCGGGGCACCCGGGCTAACCAAAAGACTGGTGTTGGGTGTGGCCTATTATGCTAATGAGTTCCTGCTGGGCTTTTTCTACCAAAAAAGCCCTGGTTTATGTGGCACGTGTGTCATTTCTACCTTCTTGCTACAGCCCCCCCCCTCCCCGGTAGCTATTCTCAAGAGTCCTCCTGACCTTCAGGAGTTGCTTCTTGTGGGGCTACGAAAGGGAAAGTGGCCACGATCCGTTTTGTAAACATGCTCCACTAAGAGAAGGGAGGATTGTAGCTCTATTTCACTCTGAGGCCCACCCCACTCCAAACCACATCTGCTGCTAAAGCTTGTTTGTTCTGGAACCTCATGCCCACGTATGACCTACCCAAGTTTCAGAACGCTTCTCACCTGAGTAGCTCCTTCTCTTTCTCCAATGCATTGAGCATGTTCACTGAAGAGGACTGCTGGAGACAATAGGTCTGGAAAGCCGGCAGCATGTTGACAAACTCCAGGAATATTTCTCCAATGCACACGGTCATTAGGTCGTCATCACCCTGCCAAGTACACGACAGGAGAAGTTCATCAGCCAGGGAAGGGGAGGCAGCTCAGGGCGTCCACCAGCCCAATACTAATGTCAATTCAGAGGAGTCCATATATTTAAAAAGTGGTAATCAGGGTGCATCGCGATAACTGCAGCCACAGCGAGGCTCCTTGGCACCACATTTTCTAAGGATCACAACCTCCCGTATGAATTCTTAAACAATCAAGTTGCTTCAGCATAGAGGGGGGAGTCTGTAACAAGCTACCCAGATGCTCTGCAGCACAGAGCGAGAACGCCAAAATGCTCAGAGGGGAGGAATAACAGAAAGAGGAAGTGACAAAATGTGGGAGAAGTGGGAATCCTTAAGGCAGTGCTGCTGGAATGCTACTAATCAGATACAACCTGAGCCAGGTTAGAATGCCCTAATGAGTTTATTATTATTGTTGTTTGATATACTGATTTTCATTTTTTCTCCTTAGGTTTATAATCACTGGGCTAGTGATTGCACTTTAAAGGTCTTATGGGCATATTTACCTTGTGCCTGGTGATTTTACTTTTGAAGTAAGTTTATGGTCTATATTTATAGATTGGCTATATAGATTTCAATTTTTTGTAAAATATGTGTGTTTAATCTTTTATTTTTTTACAGCAATTTACTTTATGGTCCTCATTGAATCTATACTTTGTATATATTTCTGATTGTGTTTATGTGAAAATAATTATTAACCATCTTGCCACATATGTATGACCTCTGAGGAAGGCCTATTTGGCCGAAACGCGTAAGGTCAACTTTGTAAGCCCTTGATATTGTTATATTTTATATACATTGGTTGTAAATGGGCCTCTATATATGTTTTAAAATTTGTTATTATTATTAATAAATACATGTACCTCTTTTTATCTTTTATGGAAAGGTTTTAATATTGGCCCTCCTTTTCACTAACCTTTGCTTGGTTTTAGAATGTCCTAATGACCATCCAAATGACTTCCAACAATCGGAAGTCTGACAATTGGTCTAGTTTGTTAGTGTCTGGTTTCATTGTTTCAGACAGCAGAAGGAGCTGTCAACAGAATTAATAAGGCAGCAGATGTGAGCCTGGAATGGGACAGTATTCAACCAGAACAACGGAACTGTCTTTCCATCAAATAGGATCATTCAAATTGGCATTTCCATGCACAGCACTTTCACTTTAAGAACGTAAGGGAAGCCATGCTGGGTCAGCCCAATGGCCCCTTCAGCCCAACATAGGTGCCATCAGGAGGTCCACCAGGGGGGCCAGAACTCCAGAAGCTCTCCCACTGCTGCCCCCCAAGCACCAAGCACACAGAGCATCACTGCCCCAGACAGTGTTCCATCTATACCTTGGGACTAATAGCCACTGATGGACCTCGGCCCCATATGTTTATCTAATCCCCTCTTGAAGCTGTCTATGCTTGGAGCTGCCACCATTTTCTGTGACAGTGAATTTCACTTGTTAAGTACTCTTTGGGTGAAGAATTACTGCCTTTTATCTGTTCTAAACCTACTGCTCATTAATTTCATTGAGTGCCCATGAGTTCTTGTATTGTGAAAAAGGGAGAAAAGTACCTCTTTCTCTATCTTCTCTAACCCATGCATTATTTTGTAAATCTCTATCATGTCGCCCCTCAGTCGTCATTTCTCCAAGCTAAAGAGCCCTAACCTCTTTAACCTTTCTTCACAGGGAAAGTGTTCTATCCCCTTAATCATTTTAGTTGCCTTTTCCTGCACTTTTTCCAGTGCTACAATATCTTGTCTGAGGTGCGGTGACCAGAACTGCATACAGTATTCCAAATGAGGCCACACCATCGATTTATGCAGGGGCCTTATGATACTGGCTGATTTGTTTTCAGTTCCCTTCCTAATAATCCCCAACATAGCATTTGCCTTTTTCATTGCCGTCACACACTGAGCTGATATTTTCAGTGAGTTATCTACCACAACTCCAAGATCTCTGTCCTGGTTGGTCTCCGCCAGTTTGGACTCCATCAACGTGTATTTGTAGTTAGGATTTTTGGCCCCAGTGTGCACTACTTTGCACTTGGCCACATTGAACCCCTTTTGCCATGTTGACACCCACTCGCCCATCCTCAACAGATCCCTCTGGAGTGCTTCACAATCCTCCCTGGTTCTCACCACCCTGAATAACTTAGTGTCATCTGCCAACTTAGCTACTTTACTGCTTACTCCCAACTCCAAATCATTAATGAACAAGTTAAAAAGCACTGGACCTAGTACCAAGCTCTGCAGTACTCCACTCCTTACCACCTTCCACTGTGAAAACTTGCCCATTTATACTCTGTTTCCTATTAATTAGCCAGTTTTTGATCTACAAGAGGACTTGTCCTCTTATCCCATGACTACTGAGTTTACTTCGGAGCCTTTGATGAGGAACCTTATCAAAAGCTTTCTGGAAGTCTAGGTAAACAGCATCTATTGGGTCACCCTTGTCTTGCCAAAGGCTGTACCATCTCACTGGATTTGGGAGGAGGGCCTGATGCTGTATAAACATAAGTCTTCTGTCTGCATAAGCCGTTTTGTTCTCTGGAGCTGTGCCTGCTCTGCAAAAAAAAAATTTAATTCCCTGTAGAACAGAGATGCTTTTTCCTATCCGTATGAAATTTGGAAGGGAGTATCCCATGTCTGAAGGAATTTAATCTCAGTTGATGTGGGATAGGAGTTACAACCAGAAATGTGTTTTCTATTGAAACCGCTGGAAATAACTATCACGTAATTGTCTAATGTGACTGTAACGATTCCTTGTTTTAAGAGTGTGTGTGTCTCTTTAAGTGTTTGGTTGAGGTACAGTGATAGCAGAGCAGGGTGATTGAGAGAGACAAATGTGCTGTGATTGGTGGATGACAGAGTGTGGGGTTTTGAAGTGAATCTGTGTGGGTGTGTCAGTTAGTCCGTTATGAAAGTCAGTTAGAAAAAGCAGTTGGATTTGTGCAGCTGGCGTTCAGTCAGTGAGGGTTAATATAGTTCTGTGTGAGATCTCAAAGAGGAGAGTATATATGTCCTTAGCCTGAGTGGCTGACTCTAAAGAGAAGAGTGAATCCTGTTAATGTTGGAACTGAGTGTCAAACAAACAAAAGAGAAAAAAAAGGCTGTGTGTGTGATACGTTTGAACAACATATTTACAAGTCCCTTTACCTTAAACAGTTACAGAATAACCAACCTCATATTTTGTTCTTAGTTCAATAAATCATCTTTTGTTTAAGTTATCCCAGAATTGAATTCAATCCTCCCTCATGACCACATAGATCCCTGAAAAGTCTAGACCCTGGGTTACTTTACCAGAAAGAAGAACAGAGAGAAGGTTTGGAAATCCTTAAATTCCTGGTGGCAGCCGAATCTACCCAGTTTAAATAAAGCAAAGAGCACATTTAAAGGGAAAACCAGTCCTCCTTAATAAGAGGACGCCTCAGTGACTAACTTCAATCCCAGTATTAAATTACTCAAGTTTTTAAAATGCATATATGTGTGTGTGTATATATATATATATATATATATATATATATATTTACAATATATACACACACATACACATACACATATATATACATATACATATACACACACACCTATACATATATATAAAATCTGATGTCAAGTACACAGCAACATTTGGGGGGGACGGGTCTCCCAGTATACCTCTATGCAGGGGACATTTCATAGAAAAAGAGGTGCAGGAGCTCATTAGCATAACTTATTTGCATATGCCACACCCCCTGACTGGAAGTGTGTCAGAAGGCAACACCCACCACTCAAGCTCCACTGGACTGTTTTGGATTGCTAGCTATGGGGGGGGGGGAATGTGCAGATCTGTCCTCGCAGAGGAGGGAGAGCTTGTACCTGAAGGCGGGCCGGGGGGGGGAGGCTCTGCAACTTACCTGGCTGCTTCTTGCTCCTCGTGGCCCAACTGAGGGCTGCTGGGAGCAGGGGGCGGGGCTTGTTGCATGTGCCCATCCCTGGGCTCCTTACTGCCGGAGCTCCGCTCCTGTGCGCTCGTGCAGGAAATGACCCCTGGCTCTATGGTTCAATCACAAAATTTTGGGTGAATCCTACAGCCTCATGCCACTGAGATGATGTCGCTTCTGGTTTTGCACTAGAATGGGTGTTGCAAGTTGGCATGACACTGAAGAACTTGTCCCCGCCCTCCGCCCCCAATTCTCCTGCTCCTGCTGAAGTGTTTGCTACAGCTGGCAACCCTAGCGGCATCACTGAATGCCTCCCAAACCAGAGATAAAAATGAGGAGATACCCACGGCACACCAGTCAAAGCAGCTTTACTTATAGAGATAGACATATGAAGCCCTCACCCAGATAGCTCAGGCTCGCCTGATCTCATCAGATCTTAGAAGCTAAGCAGAGTTGGCCCTGGTTACTTCATGGATGGGAGACCTCCAAGGAAGTCCAAAATTCCTACACGGAGGCAGGCAAGGGCAAACTGCCTCTGAATATCTCTTGCCTTCAAAAACCTAAGGGGCCTTAAGTCAACTGTGACTTCGTGCCCCCTGTCAAAGATTAATGGAGGAATAATGTTGGGGGGGAGGTTGCCCCAGGTGGAAAGAAGCACTCCTGGTCTGATGTATGCCACTTTTTAAGGGCTCAGAGGAGAAATCTGGATCTGGGATTTTATCCCGGGTGGTGGTGGGGGGGGACACAATAAAGCAATGCGATTCCACTGGCTGTCAATTCATTGCAAGTAAGGGGAATGGGCTGCCTAAAACCCCAAATACCACACATATGCCCCCAAGCTCTTGAATGTCCACCAAGATAAGTAGATCGCCCTGTTGGGAGCTACGGAGCTCCACTTAAGAACCGCTGACCTGACCTGAATAGCCCAAGCTAGCCTGATCTCATCAGATCTCAGAACTTAAGCAGGGTTGGTCCTGGTTAGTATTTGGATGGGAAACGACTAAAGCAGTACATGGCCGCCACACAGAGGCAGGCAATGGCAAAACCACCTGTGAATGTCTCTTGCCTTGAAAACCCCACAGGGGTCACCATAACTCAGCTGTGACTTGATGGGAAAAACCAAACAACCCCCCCATGGTTTAGAACCATTCCCATTTTCATCAGCAGAGGGCGGTATGGCACAGAAGTCTAGTAGTTCATTCTACTTCATGTTCCTGGGATCCCAGATCACCGCAGACTGTGACGGCAGCCATGAAGTTAAAAGACGCCTGCTCCTTGGGAGGAAAGTGATGGCGAACCAAAACAGCATGATAAAAAGTAGAGACATCACCCTGCCAACAAAAGTCCTCATGGTCAAAGCAATGGTATTCCCAGTAGTCATGTATGGCTGCGAGAGTTGGACTATAAGGAAGGCCGAGCGCTGAAGAATAGATTCTTTTGAACTATGGTGCTGGAGAAGACTCTTGAGAGTCCCTTGGACTGCAAGGAGATCAAATCAGTCAATCCTAAAAGAAATCAACCCTGACTGTTCCCTGGAAGGCCAGATAATGAAGCTGAAGCTCAAAGACTTTGGCCACCAAATGAGAAGGGAGCACTCGCTGGAAAAGACCCTGATGCTGGGAAAGATTGAAGGTCAAAGAAGACGGGGACGGCAAAGGATGAGATGGTTCGACAGTGTCATAGATGCAATGAACATGAAATTGAGCAAACTTCAGAGGACGGCGGAAGACAGGAAGGCCTGGCGTGATCTGGTCCATGGGGTCGCGAAGAGTCGGACTCGACTGTGTGACTGAACAACAACAACAACAAGTTCATTCTACGTTAACGTGCGTGGAGGATACATGTTAAATTCCATGTATCTTAAACGACCGGTTTCAGTCTACAGGCAGATTTCATTTTCCATTCAACCCTGGGTTCAAGATCAAGAATTCACTTGCATGGATTAAATCCCCAGCGTGACCATTTAAAACTTGAACCAGGAGACTCATCGGCCCCCCCCTTTAGAACCCATTAAATGTATCAAAATACAAAACTTAAAAATGGGTTGGCATGTTGAACCTTCAAGTCTGAAATGGATTTTCTTGCATTGCGCTATTCATATACATGATCTTGAATTCTAACCAATTATTTGATTTCATGATACTCTGCCTCCCGGGGGTGTGTGTGTGTGTCAGAGTCCAAGGTGGGTACGCCCTCCAGTCTCCTTGTTTTCTTTAGCACACCCCACATGCATCTCAGCACAGGGAAGGAGAGGAGTTCAGAACACCCTTACCCTTCTCTCCCCAGCCTTGAGTCCACCCTCTGACTGGTTAGGTGTGGCTGGGCCTCCAACACTGCTCTGCGGGGCCATATGGATGTGGGGAGGGTTCTTCCTGCCCCACCAATGTTGCTACAGCCACGTGGCCTTGTCCTGGCATTAATGGCAAGCAATGGAGAGGCTCCTCCAGCTGTGATGTCGATACAGCCTTCCAGCCAGCCCACAACACTGCAGATAAGTGTGGGAGGGCTTTGTCAGCCCTGGACACTGTTGCCTTTAGTGGGGAGAGATGAAAATGGCTTTCAGAATACCTCTTGCGGTTAGATTTCTAACTAGGAGGGGCTATGGCTTAGGGGCAGAGCATCTGCTTGGCATGTAGAAGGCCCCAGGTTTAATCCCATGTCTCTCCCGTTAAAAGGCTCAAGCGCTAGAGAAAGTGAAAGACCTCTGGACAGCCATTGCCCATCAGAACAGATAGCACTGAGGTTGAGAGATCAATGGTCTAGATCTGTGTAAGGCAGCTTCCTGGGACTAGGCTTCATTCTCCTGTGTTTGAGGCTAAGGACGGCTGAGATGAGTGGGCTTGGCCCTGCCTTTCTGTTGGATTCTGCTGCCGACAAGGCTATCTCATAAGAACATAAGAACATAAGAACATAAGAGATGCCAATGTGGGATCAGGCCAAAGGCCCATCCAGTCCAACACTCTGTAACACACAGTGGCCAGAAATACCAGTGCCATCAGGAGGTCCACCAGTGGGGCCAGGACATTAGAAGCCATCCCACTGTTGACCCCCCCAAGCACCAAGATGACAGAGCATCACTTGCCCCAGAGTCCCTATCTATACCTTGTGGCTAATAGCCACTGATGGACCTCTGCTCCATATGCTTATCTAATTCCCTTTTGAAGCCGTCCATGCTTGTAGCCGCCACCACCTCCTGTGGCAGTGAATTCCAAGTGTTAATCACTCTTTGGGTGAAGAAGTACTTCCTTTTATCCGTTCTAACCCGACCACTCAGCAATTTCATGGAGTGCCCACGAGTTCTTGTATTGTGAGAAAGGGAGAAAAGTACCTCTTTCTCTACCTGCTCTTTCCCATGCATAATCTTATCTCTAGCAAAAGGAGACCATTGGCTAAAACGACTGCTTTCATTTTGGTGCGCGGTGCTCTTTACTTGACAGGACAATCAACAATGAAGATGACGACACGGCGTTCAAAACGGTAAAGTCTGCCCCATCCAATTTTTAAAAGTTCAGTAATGGTATAAAGCTTGGGCGCCGGGCACAGAGTACTCATTTGTCATAATGAATGGTCAAGAACGGCCGTTCCAGCGAATTAAATAACCTTGCGTACATTTAAGAAAGGATGCCAGTTAGGAACATAGCTCAAATAACACTGTGGGATTTAACTAACCTTGTTCTTGGCCACTGGCGACTACTGGCATGTAAAGCTGCTTTTAATTGTTTTCCTGCGGGCAAGACCGGCCGCCTTGGTTGCTGCTGCAAAAATGAATTTCATGGTGAAAGGATCTCCCCCCCCTTCTCCAAGCATAGAATTAAGGCAAAGCAAGGTGTGCATATGTAGTGGCGTGTAACCACCATTTGCTTTGCGCAGGTGTTAGCCCAACCAGCTGCCTGCGTGCACTGTTCTCCTTTAATCAAGGACAAGGTTAGTAATATTTGTTGTTGAGGATCAGCCTCCATGTCAGAGCTCCCAAGTACTTACCTTAATTCGGCGGGGGATGTATAGTTCTTCGCGGGACCATTCCCGCGGGGAAAACACAGGTGCTGCACTACTCCGTCACCCAGACGTGACGTAGGCACGTAGCCGGGCGACGCTCTAGCAATGGGGCTGGAAACTCGATGGTACCATTGAGTTTCCAGTCCCATTACCAGAGTGTTGCCCAGCTACGTGCCTACATCACGTCTGGGCGACGGAATTGTGCAGCGCCTGTGTTACAAGCAAGAATCTTCCGGCGGGGAAGCATGTGTCCCCCGCCGGTTCGTAGGTAGGTACTTGGGAACCCTACTCCATGTCCAAGTAGGGCACCGGATGTTTGAACAAGGAGTGAAGGAGCAAAAACAGCACTGTGCACTTTCCATAAAGCTTCTGCATCAGAGTGTGGGCGTTCAAGAGCAGAAGGGGGGGGATGGCCTGTATCAGAGTGTGGGCATTCAAGAGCAGAAGGGGGGGGGAAATGATTTTCAAGATTGTCTGCCTTGTGTTTGCTGCATTTACACATCTGGCTGATCCCTATAGACAGGAGTATAAGTATAAGGAAATTAGGTGTATATCTGGTCACAGTATAAAAAAGAACCCAGAATTGATACTCTTGAACCTTAGAAATGAAACGGCTTTATCCACCATACAAAGAAAAAGAATTGCTTTATTATTATTATTCGCAGCCAAAACAACCATCGCTTCAAAATCGAAGTCAGAAATTAAATTTTAATAAAAAGTTATTTAAAAAAGGAAAAGAAATTAGACCACCCCTAAACTTATGGTACAGAAAGTTATGGAACTTATGCATAATGGAAAAAATATCCGACGTAATGAATCCAACAAGATCTAATGGCAGATATAGTGAACAAGGGTGGACCCGCAAGAAACTTGCGGGGAGTAGGCATTCCCCCACCTTTGCTTCCTTCCCTCTCCCCCTTCCGCTTTCTTTCTCTCCCCAAGCCAATCCCTCCTTTTTCTTTACAACCCTCCACCAAGTCGATCTCTCCCCCCTCCCGCAAGCCATCCCCCTTCTTTCTCCCCCCCCACCAAATACCCCATCTTTCCCTTTCTCTCCCCCCCCCCAAGCCAATCACCCCCTTCTTTCTCCCCTCCTTTCCCCCTAACTTTGAGCCCGGCAGCAGTGGCAGTGCCTGGGAGGCCGAGCCAGTGCAGGCTCAGCCATAAAGCCACCCGCCGCTTTCCATCCCTCTTTGCTCCCGGCTTCCCAAAAGTGGAAAAGCCTGCAAAGGCCTCGTCGCTAGGAAAGCCGTTGCTAAGGGCAGTCACCTGCTCAGAACTTTCCAAGGAGAGAGAAAGCTCTTCGTTGGTAAGTCCTTTCTCTGTGCATGAGCAGAAAAAGCTGTTGTACTTTGGGGGGGGGGGGATTTAAATATCCCCGTATCCTTTTTTAAAGTTTTTAGATTTTTCTGCACAGCTGGGAAAATCTCCCTGCCCCCAAAGTGCCCCTGATGTGCGGATTTAGATATCCGCACTGAGGGGGCATGTTGGGAATTAGATATATAGATTTACAATGACATGGCTACCGATCTTATCCCATCTAGTTTCTCAAGTAACAAGACCAGAGATAATAGACCCTCTTCGTTTGTGGTGAAGGTTGATGTCAACTCTACGCTTATGAAAAATGCTCTTTTTTATGCTGTTAAATTTATGTACACTTATCCTGTAAATGACTGTTATTACTTGCTATTGGGATTTTGAAAACTGAATACATTATATTGGGGGGGGGGAGATAGGAGTATAAGCAACATGTGGAAGACTGGATGCATCCGATCCAACCCAAGTGTCTCTGAGAGGCAAAAAGGGGGGCACATAAATCAATCAAAGTATTCTAAACCCAAGGCTGTACTCTCAAGCTCACACACATATGCATAAGAACTACTTGATTTCCTTACATGGTTGAAATACTGGGGGTGGGGGGGGGGATGCTGGCATGGGATCCTGAGTAACGGTAGCTAGGGAGACTTCCAGAGGGATAAAGGGAATGAGTCAGAAGATCACAGTGCAAACCTCGACTCTCAATTCCCTTCCCTGGTGCTTTTCCAATGAGTGCTGCAAACTGTGCCATAGCAACAGTGCCGCTGGGAAGGGCCCGTGGCTCACCGACAGAGCACCTGCTTTGCATTCAGAAGGTCCCAGGTTCAGTCCCTGACATTTCCCGTTTAAAAGAACAGGTGATGTGATAATCCTTTGCCTGAGACCCTGGAGTGCCGTTGCCAGTCGAAACAGACAATACTGACCTTGATAAACTAATAATCAGTATAAGGTAGGGCCTACCAAGTACCTACCGTGAATTGGCGGGGGACACATAGTTCTTGGCGGGAACATCCCCGCGGGGAAAACACACACGCTGCACTATGCTGTCACCCAGACGTGACGTAGGCACGTAGCTGACGCTCTAGCAAGGGGGCGGGAAACTCGATGGTACCATCGAGTTTCCAGCCCCATTGCCAGAGCGTCGCCCGGCTACGTGCCCAGCGTGCTGACGTCACGTCTGGGCGACAGCATAGTGCGACGCGGCCGTGTTACACGCAAGAATGTTCCGGCGGGGGAGCATGAGTCCCCCGCCGATTCGCGGTAGGTACTTGGTAACCCTAGCAGAAGGCAACTTCACACGTTCACTCACAGCAACACTGTGGCCCACGTCCGTGACGTCACCATGCCGGAAGCACAACCCTACCTTTGAAAACTGTCTGGAAACTTTAACTGACCAAGATATGGCAAGCCACAGCACTGCTGGGGGTTGTATATAGGGACTGCATCACCCTCCTGCCCCTTTTGTTTCCACCCACAATCTGAGTACTTGATAAGGCCCAGAGAGAAAAGGGAAAGGGAACCGGAGATCGCACAACTCTACCTGCTCAAAGGCTTGGTCGATTTCTTCCTGCAGGTACTCCAGAAAGTTTTCGTTGAGGTCAATCAACTCCTGTATGTTGCTAAAAACCACCAGCAGCTGGTCCTGTGTTAAGAGGCCAGCTGCTTGCATGGGGAGGTAGAACTCCTCTTTGATAATGCGCAGGTCCTCCCCGTAACTGGCTTCAGTGTTTACAAACTCCAGCACTGACTCCTTCCGCTCCATCCGGCATCTCAGGCACTTCTCGCAGAGATTGGCCTGCCTCTTGTTCTGGTTCTGGACGTCGGTTTCCACTGGGAAATCTCTTCCCCCGCAGTCAGTGCATGGCTGGTGGGCTTCCCATGCTTGTAGGGAAGTCAGCATTTCGGACGCTTGGCTTCTCCTCCACTTCCGTGTCAGCACTTGGCTGATGCCACTGTCTGCCCGCTCCATCTCGGCTGATCTCATCCGTGGCGCCCCGCCATTGCCGGCATCGGCACTGTCCCTCTCGTCATTCCCACCCACAATGCCGCTGTCGGCACTGAGACTGCTGATGTTGCTCCAGCGGTGCTTGGAACGAAGGGTGCCGCCCAGACCACGCTGGTTCTCGTCTAAGCCGCTTCCATGGTTGACACTGGCTTTTGTCATTGCTGGGCCTGAGCAGGAACAGATACGTAAACATCACTTTCAAGCCGTTGTTTGCTCGACTGTGCTAAGAGGGAAGCCCCCCATTATCTCCCTTCCTTCATTTATCTGAAACTAGGGGTCATTTTGTAGAAAAAGAGGTGCAGGAGCTCATTTGCATAACTTATTTGCATGTGCCACACCCCCTGACATCACCGGAAGTGTGTCAGAAGGCAACACCCACCGCTCAGGCTCCACTGGACTGTTTTGGATTGCTAGCTATTTGGGGGGGGGGTGTGGGGGGAATATGCAGATCTGTCCTCGCAGAGGAGGGAGAGCTTGTACCTGAATAAAACCTGGTCTTAAAGGTGCCACTGGACTGATTTGGGCTGGGGGGGGGCTCTGCAACTTACCTGGCTGCTTCTTGCTCTGACTGAGGGCTGCTGGGAGCAGGGGGTGGGGCTTGTTGCATGTGCCCACCCCCTGGGCATTTTACTGCCGGAGCTCCGCTCCTGTGCGCTCCTGCAGGAAATGACCCCTGTCTGAAACACTTATTAGCAGCCTTTCTTCCTTACAGAACTCAAGGTGGAGTACAATATAGTTAATACACACAAAATGGAATACATAAAACCAAAAAATTTAAATGATAGTTTAGGGCTGCTGGTAAATTAATCAAATGGAGAACTAAGTAAAACTGTTCGACTGCTTCCTAAAGACGCACAGTGAGGGGGCCAGGGGCATCTCTTTGGGGAGGCTGTTCCATGATTGTGGGGCTACCACTGAAAAGTCCCTCTCTCGTGTCCCCAACAGACAAGCTGCTTGGACTGATGGGACAGTCAGGAGGGCCTCTTAATCCCTGGGCAGGGAACCTATGGGAGTAGAAACGAGCTCAACCTTACTCTCCCAGCAATGAAAGGCTAGTCCTGTTTTTTCCTGATGGGATGGAAGTACGCTGCAAAATACATGCATCTTCCCCAGACAGCAGAGATAGGGAGAACCTAGTTGCCGATGGGTTTGGGGCTGTGGCATCCTAACGCCACATTCCACACTTTAAGATGATGGCAATCATATGAGGTGAAGATTTTCCTATCTATCTCCATACTAGAAAAAGAGCGGCTGTCTATTTACCCCGACAGTGTCACAGTGATACATCTCCAGGGTTTAGGCTTCCCAAGTCCCCCCGGGGGGCGGGGAAACCCCCGCCCCAGAGGCCCGTTCCCCGCCGCATTGGGCCCTGGGGGGAACCCCACCCCAACGTGCGCGTCACCTGGAAGTGACGCAACCATGCCGGGCACGCTGGGGGCGGGGCCACAGTCATCTGAGGGAAAACTCTATGGTTTTTCCTTGGATGGTCATGGCCCCGCCCCCAGCGTGCCCGGCGTCGTCACGTCACCTCCGGGTGACGTGCGTGCGGCGCAGCAGTCTCCCGGTAAGGAGAAATTTCGACTTGGCAACCCTACCAGGGTTGTTGTCTAGGGCTTCCCCAGCACTATCACTTGACCAGGCCTAGACAACATGAACCACCAGGAGCCCATCTGAGACACGCCGGTCATGTGTTTGACAACTTCCTGTTTTGCGCGACACCCATCTTCTTAATTCCACAGCTCACAAAAGGAAGCTCTCCTTTGCAGTCAGGCTCTGGTGGGATTTAAATGTCCCTTTCTTCCTACCAACCTAGCAGTTCGAAAGCAAGAAATTGCAAGTAGATAAATAGGGACCACTTCAGTGGGAAGGGAACAGCGTTCCGTGCGCCTTGGTGTTTAGTCATGCCGGCCACATGACCACGGAAACGTCTTCAGACAGCGCTGGCTCTTTGGCCTTGAAACGGAGATGAGCACCGCAACCCTAGAGTCGGATTCGACTGGCTTTCGAGCAAGGGAACCTTTACCTTTACTTTTTACTACACAGGAGGAGCTGCGGTGGTTCAAGTGGTTAAGACGCTGAACTGCAGGCTGTGGAAGGTCAGTAGCTCAGCAGTTTGAGACCTGAGTGTGCCGCATGACGGAGTGAGCTCCCGTCTCTATTTCCAGCTCCTGCCAACCTAGCAGTTCGAAAGCAAGAAATTGCAAGTAGATAAATAGGTACCACTTCGGTGGGAAGGTAACAGCGTTCCGTGCGCCTTGGTGTTTAGTCATGCCGGCCACATGACCACGGAAACGTCTTCGGATAGCACTGGCTCTTCGGCTTTGAAACGGAGATGAGCACCGCAACCCTAGAGTCGGACTCGACTGGCTTTCGAGCAAGGGAACCTTTACCTTTTTCTCCCCCTATCCTAGGAATCCGTGAAAACAACAGGCAGGAAGCATCTGCTGGCTCCATCTGCTGAGCACATTTGTCAAACAATGGCCAAGTTCAGACTGGCAGTTTGCCCCAATATAGGCACAAGCCAGAAACGTTCCACAAACGGATTAAAAGGGCCGTTCACACAGGCACATCTGTCCGGCGTTCCCCAGCCGTACTCAACCCGTCTCGTAACGCTTCCCTCCCGAGTTTAAAAGACACCAGGTGAAAGTGGTATCAAACCCCGGAAAGCGTGATTATCCCACATCCATCCCGCTTCGAATGCGAAAAGCTGCGATCCGGTAGGGATGCACTTATGCGCATGAGCTCACATAGCCGGATTACCAGAAAAAGCCACTCACAGCCGCGCCTCCGGGCCAACAGTGTGAACACTCCCTTGCGCCTCCTCCCCGGTATGCTCCCGCATCAGTCGGTGCAGTGTGACCGGGAAAACCCGGAACAGTTTGTTCCGCCTCTTTTTTGCCATGACTCCCTCCCGCTTCAAACTGCCCGTCTGAACTCAGCCAATGATTCTAGGTCTTGCTCACCTCTCACGCTATCATTCAAGAAGCCATCAGCAAAGTCCTCCCGGCAACAGTCCTGAGCTTGGCACATGGAAGGTGTAACAGTACTGCCCTAAGTTGCATTTCCCCATTGCTGCATTTGCCAGGAACCAACATGGCTTTGTGTGTGCATCGGAGCAGCCTCATAACTTGCCAGATTTGGGCCCAACGGAATCTTGCATGTTATTAGCTATTAAAAGTGTAGGAGCAGTCAAGCACATAGGGGCATGTGCGGTGTCCCCCCCCCCCAGCCCTTGGCATAAAAGGCTGCTGCTGGCTGCAACGCATACTCCACGTGCAGGAACATTTTGAAGCGTGATCTAATGTTTTTTGTGGGTTGGGGGTTTTTTTGCAATCATGAACTCAAAAGCTCAGAACTCAGAGCAAGAAGGGCACACCAACACCCGCACAATTCAAAGAGAAGGCAGTGACCATACTATGCGCTCTCTCTTGCCGGTGCTTCTGGGCATGCTGCCGTGCAGCGGCAGCGATCTTCAGCTCCAGTTGTTTCCTCTTCACGGCATCTGTTGGCATCGGATCACTGAAATGAGGCCGCAATCGACACTCCCGCTGAGTTTTCGCGAAGTCCGGCGTTTCGTGGGAAATGTCGGAACTGGATCTGCGGCAGCTGGGGATGGAGTTCTGGGCAGAAAACAGAAGGGTGTGCGTGTGTTTCGCTCCTCAGAATACGGGGCACTCAAATATCCTCAGCCAAATCACTATGTGCTTTATACCACCTCCCCACCCCCACACCCCCAGCTCACTCTGTCCTTGGAGTCATTCCTGTGTTTAGGGCACAATCGCGAACGCAAAGAGGCAAAACAAGAGCTGTTATATTAAATACATCATGTGTTTGAGAAATATGCATAGTGGCGTTTCCGAGCAAGTAAGCTGAGGAGGACTCTAGGGGGAACCTAGACAGGAACATCCCAGTTTTACAGGGCTGTGCAAGTGGGATGGAGAATTAAACAGGGTCACATGGAAACAGGGAAATCTCTTCCTCTCCTGGCACATTTTGAAGGCTGACTATGCTGATATACATCCTACACAATTTAGCATATTTTCTCAGGCTCAGTTGAGTCTCCCAATTCAATATGGCCAGATGGCCCACTATCTTTAAAACTCAGTCCAGCCTTCACACCGTAGAGCCTTTACACTAGCCCGACTAAATGTGTTCCCTTCGAAAGAGCTTTCAGGTCGGTTTAAGAAAATTCCCTTTCATGAAAGGTTATGTTCTTGTCCTTTAAAATCCGTGGACTCAATATATATTATTTTTGACTGTCAATTTCACTCAGTCTTACGCAAAGAATTGCTGTCATCTTTATTTCCTCTTAATTAGGGTTCTAATAGGGAAAAAGTTATTCAAAATCTACTAAAGGATGATAATCCTAATATTACAGCTATAGCGGCCAAGTTTCTTGCCGAAGTAGTCAAAGATAGATCTATTCTAGTAAAGGATTGATTCATATTGCTTATGTCTTATATATCCATGCCGTGTTATTGTACATCTATGTCTTTTACTGCTATGCCATTAAAGGTATTTGACTTTGAGTTTACTGATATACGATTTTGACACTGCAGGCCTAGGCAGAAGTCAGTAGGGAGTCAATGAGCTTAGAAGGTAGTAACTCTGCCTAGAACTGCCCTATAAGTCTCTTTCAAACCGGTGTAACTGGCCTGGCTCTCAACCAAGCATTAAGAGAAACCTAAACACTGCAAAGGGCTGAGAGATAGCTATCATACAGCTTCCAGCACCTTGATACAAGAATGCAACTCACAGACCGATTTCACGCAAGAACTGTGCCGCAGTTGCGCCTCCCTTTGCCCCGCTTCTATTGGTCAATTTCCCAAAGCCGTGTGGTTGCATTTTCACCTGCGGCTTCGCCCGATTTCCCCCGCGGTCAAAATGCAGCCGCACGGCTTAGAGTAGGAAATTGACCAATAGAAGTGGGGCAAAGGGAGGTGTGACCGCGGCACAGCTCTTGTGTGAAATTGGTCACAAAGTTGTGTGGGGAGGGGAGGCCATGACAATTAAACCAGTTTCAAACCAAATTACATTTAGTGGGCCTGATGCATTTAAAATTAGTTATGACTATGGTCTTTTGAAATGAATGGAACAGATTCGTCCCAACTAAGTCCCGTTGTTCTCAATGGGAATTTGTCCCAACAATCTCAATCCAGATTTCGGCTGCAGACGAGACGCGCCTCAGGTTCTTCAGAATCAGGGAGGGTGGATGTGGGGACAGAAGACCAAGATGGAGAGGACAGAGTGAGGACTGGAGGAGGGCCACAACGGGCAGAGAACTACAGACAGGAGTGCAGAATGGTTGAAAGCTGCAACACACCACAAGGGTAGGTAAGTTCCTGGATCAACTGTTGTAAAACTCTTCTGTACCCCAAGGCATGAAACTCACTGTGGGTTGACGATGGTCCTCTAGAAAAGTGAGATCAGCTTTCTCAAATCCACCTGGTCCTTTGGATGGGGACTCTGTGGCGGTTTCTGCACTGCAACTGCACGGAAAGAGAAAAGATCCAGTTAATGATTCTGAGAAGAAGAAGAGATTGGATTTATACCCCACCCTTCACTACCCGAAGGAGTCTCAGAGTGGCTTACAATCCCTTCCCCCCCCCCACAACAGACCCCCTGTGAGGTAGGTGGGGCTGAGAGAGCTCTCTCAAGGACTGCCCTTGAGATGAGAGAACAGCTCTGAAAGAACTTATGACTGACCTAAGGTCACAGCAGCAGCTGCATGTGAAGGAGTGGGGAATCAAACCTGGTTCTCCCAGATTAGAGGTCACGTTCCTAACCACTACACCAAACTGAGGAGGGCTTGTAGGTTGGAGGTAGACCGTATTTGCATTCAGGAGGTTCCAGGTTCAGTTCCTGGTCTCTCCAGTTAAAGTGTACTAGAAAAGACCTTTCTCTGCCTGACATCCTGGAAGACTCCTGCTGGTCAATGCAGATGACATATAACTAGATGGACCAATGGTCTGAACTGGCACAAGGCCATTTCCTATGTTTATATAATACGTCAACCACAGTCTAGAGCCAAGTTCAAAGGCAGCAAGGAAAAGATACAATTTTAAAGGAGCCCTTGAAAATGGGGGAAAGCAACATTTTAATATAAAAGTTTATATAAAGTTTTAACTGGGAGAATTTTTTTATTCCTTCAGTTTTTCTTGGCTATTTAATTTTCAGTGAGACTCAGATAACTTTCTCCATCATCACAAATGCAATAAAATACAAGAAAGTGCAAGAAAGAGATTTCCTTCTGTTACCAGACATCATATCATGCATCCTGCCAAAAATTTCCACTGACAGAAGGAGTATTAACTCCCCCCTACCAGTAAAGCCCCAAATGCCCCCTAGAAGGGGTCTGCAATCGGAATGGGAAAATTAGTGAAAATTGCCTCCCCCCTTCCAAAGATGGAAATGCTCTGAAAGATCCAGCCTCGTGTATAATTTCTCCTCCATAACTGATAAGCAGATACCTTCAGGACCAGGAAAGAAAGACGGCACCACTCACTCTGAGTAGCTACTACTCACAGGATTAAAAGATGCAGAAATAATAATACTATGCTGTTACTCAGCGCACTTTAAGTGTTCACTACAATTTGCAGTCATTCGTGAAATGAATGCAGGAATTCAAGAACCTTTCCAGATATTCACAACACAAAAAACGGTATACTCTTCTCACTTGTAACAAGGGATTCCTACGGGAAGGTGCTTACAATTTGGGGACATTCTTGTTACTCATACAAAGAATAAAGAGTCCTGAAATTATCTCTTTTCTATGATAGGTAATCATATAATGTTCCAGACAATGGACTGACATTCAGCCCCGACTTCATAAAACAAAATCTCTCGTTTTACTACTCCCAGTGGGGGTCTGTCATACATTACCTCATGCAATATATATAAATAATATCTCTTCAATTACTATCAATGCTTTATGTAGTGTAGAAAAATAAAGAAATATTATGTTTTGAAGGATGAGCTGTAGCTTTGTGTTTTAACACAGGTTGGATGCACACTTCCCTCAATACTGTGCTATTTTGCTTATTACAACAGCCTAACATCCAGCGATGTGTGGATCCAGCCACATACAGAATGAAGTTTTATTAGAGAATAGTTCTTGTTACAAATCAAGATAGAAAACAGCAATACATATTCAGGTGGGTAGCTGTGTTGGTCTGAATTAGCAGAACAACGTTTGAGTCCAATGGCACCTTTCAGACCCTGAAGACCTAGAATAAAACTTTGTTAGCATATGTATTTCACATAAATGGCAGTGATTACAGATCTATAATCTCTCTAAGATTCAAGCCTGTGGATCAGGGGATTGTGCTGTTCTTCTTATTCCATCTGTGTACAATTAACTTCATATAAAAGATTCAACAGAGTTTTAGAAAAAATGCATTAAGAATTCCAAGATTAAATATGAGGGTACAATATTTGCTAGAATGATGGATACTGCCATATAGAAACTTTCGACAATGTGAAGTCCTGGCAGAACAAACTAGCCGTTTGTTCTATGAATATACTGTGCCTTCTGGCTGACAAAACATCAAGATGTGTATAAATCTTAAAACATCAAGATGTTTTGTAGAAGGAACACTTCCAGTTAGCTAAAGAGAAACAAACATCACGCGTGAAGGGCCTGCGCAGAACAGCGATTTCCACTTCAACCTGACTGCTGTAACACTTCCCTTTAAACTTTAAAGGAACACTTCCTTTTAAACGTTTACCACCGAAAATGGCCTCCGTGAGATCCCGAACTCCTCTAAAGGCTAAAACTAGGCACCATTTAAACATTGTTTTTAATAACCCTGTGGCGGACCTCCGCCTATGCGCACACCGCCAACGCTTTTTAAAAAATGGCGGGCGAAAAGCGGAAGCCTTGGGCAGCTTTCGAGCGGGCAGGGGGTTTAAACCGGAAGTGGCTCGACACTGGAGGCACGATCACACAGGGGGGAAATGCGGCTGGAACTGGAGAATCAGAAAAACACCACTTGGGGACCTGGTATCAAAATACTCCGGGTTAAAGCTGTTTTGAGCCGGAAAGCGACGGCTGGGGACGGGAGGCAGATGTTGACCGTGTGATCGCGCAGATAAAATCCGTTTCTGAGGTGGGCCGAAAGCAGACTAAACGGCCCGTCTGAACGCACCCAATGTGTGGTTAATCCTGCCTTGTGGAGATCTACAACACTGGCATTACAGAACTCCCCCCGCAGCGAAATAACGTGGTCCCGTCAAGGTCCCGTGGTTAGGGGGGAGGTGCCGATCACATGACGTGCCAAAGAAGCGGCACAGCGCGGCAAACAGGGTTGTGGGGGTTTTTTTGTAACCTGAAGTATGCGCATGCCCCGTTAGGTGCTTGTGCACATCCCTGGAGACTTTGAGAGAAAAAAACCTTTTCGCAATGGGGCATGGGCGGGCGCCAGATGCCACCGGAAACGCGATCAGACGCCCGCCCTTGCCCCGCGGTTTCTGGAAACTAGTACCTCCGAGGTACTAGTTTTTTACCGTGCGTCTTCGGCAGGAGGCCTCGGGTGAGCCACGGGAGCTCTACGCTTCCCAGATGTGGTGGTGAGATCACGCCCGGAAAATCCGCCCATCTTCCGTCCCTCTAGCGTGGCTAATGCTCCGTGTGACCGGGGCCGTTGATACCTTCTTATACAAAGCAACACAGTGTGGCAGCCAAGCAAGAAGGGGGGGGGGGGTTCAGTTTTTTTGATATCATAACTAGTTCCTGTTGGTGAAGGGGTGAATTACTGAGGCTGGATCCAGTGAAGAAAGGAGTCCCCATCACTCTACCTTATATTCAGGTCCACATCTCCACAGCTCCTTAGTGGTCCATATCCATTTTTAATTTGCTTAGGGAACCTCTTCCACTCACCTCTCCATCTCTGAGCAGGGTATTCTCTTTGAGGCACCCTATACTACCACCCTCCATCATCTCTACTGGTTGGGCTTATCTGCTATAACTAGATTCAATATGGTCTTCATTATTCCACACCTTTAACATGGGCTGTTCTTTTGATCATGAAAAAACAGGTTCCTGGTCTTTTAATACACAATATTCCAAAGAACCCTTTAGTTCATGGGCCCATCCATCCCACAAATCACTTTCACCATCATTCCAAACATTTTCCAAGTCTTCACTTATTGTCTTATTCATCCGAAGTCCAAATTTCCTCGAACATTCACTCAGGTACAGTTCAGTAATGCCTCTGGCTTTTTTGTAGAATTCAGATTCTTAGATAGATTCCCATTTCAAAGGTGAATTAAGTAGCACACCAGTATCCCTATGCTAGTTCTGCCTGAGTGAAAAATCCCTAAGCAAGTTATGAGAGGCTTTGTAAATGTGCATGATAATAAAAATGGCATATCAGAGTCTCAGAATTAAAACCTGTTTATACAGGAGCCAGGTAAACAAAAAAGAATTATCAGAAGGGAAGTTAAAAATAAAGGACAGAGCTACCCCATAGTATTCTGACTGTGCAAAATTCCAAGACAACCTTGGGATGGAAGTCCTCTCTTTGAGATACACTTCATATGAATAAATGGCATCTATCTATAATCTATCTATCTATCATCTATCTATCTATCTATCATCTATCTATCTATCTATCTATCTATCTATCTATCTATCTATCTATCTATCTATCCATCCATCCATCCATCCATCTATCCATCTATCTATCCATCCATCCATCCATCCATCCATCCATCCATCCATCCCTGATTCCCTTTTTTAACCCAACCCTTCCTCCAAGGAGCCGAGGGAAGAATACACAGTTCTTACCTCCTCTTTTTTTTTGTGCACCATAAGCTGGGGCTCTTTTTGTAGCAGGAACTCCTTTGCATGTTAGGCGACACACCCCTAATGTAGCCAATCCTCCAAGAGCTTACAGTAGCCCCTGTAAAAAGAGCCCTGTAAGCTCTTGGAGGATTGGCTACATTAGGGGTGTGTCGCCTAATATGCAAAGGAGTTCCCGCTATAAAAAGAGCCTGGTCCATGGTCACTGTTGACAGAATGGAATGGTCTCCCCACTACTAGTCTAACCATACTGGCCCCCTATATTAACCACAGGAGTAGGGTAAAGTTGTGGGGTAATTCTACACTGTAACCTTTTTTACCATGTCCATTCATCCCTAGATTAGGAAGGGGGGAGCTGAAATACAGCCTGCTCTAGTCACTGCTCTTTATAGCCTGCTGACGTCACTGTTCATAATATTCTTTTTAAAAATATTATTATTGTAATGAGTCAATTATAAAAAGGTTTCCCCCCCAAAAAAAGGGCAGTGGCTTTTACAAGCTACGAAGTCCTTCCTCCTCCACAGACTAAGACATGATTATTTTCAACACTCATAGAGAACAGAAAATAACTAATCATGCTGGAAGTAGAAGGAAGGATTGAAAATTTAAAGGGGTCAGTAGCTCTGAGAAGCTTTGGCACTCTACAAGGCATTACAATAACAGTTTCCCCCCCCCCAAAACTCCAGAACTTAAGTTCTAAAAAAAGGCAGGAACCCAACATAGAAAATACAGGAATGCAGAACTGACTACAACATTTGTGTATGGTCCATAAAAATGAGCTGACAAACCTTGGCAATGGTACTCTAAATGACTAACATGACTAACACAAAACCAACCAATATTTCTGCAGTTGCTGTGCATGTACTGTAACGCCCTTCAAGACAAACTGCCACATGAGGCAAATAGTTCCACGGACCTGCTTATTGGGTTCTATGTGAGATCTAAACAAAGTCTGAGTCCAGTGGCACCTCGCGGGGAGGGTGGGGTATAAATATAATGAAATAAATAAATAAGACCAACGAAGTTTAATTCTGAGTATAAGCTTTTGTGTGCATGGACACTTCTTCAGACCTAGACAGGGTACTTCTCTTCCCCAAATCAAGCTATGGCCTATCACTGGTATTTTCTGTCTATGGAGGACTCCTCTTTCCTTAAGAACATAAGAGAAGCCAATGCTGGATCAGGTCAATGGCCCATCCAGTCCAACACTCTGTCACACAGTGGCCAAAAATACCGGGTGCCGTCAGGAGGTCCAGCAGTGGGGCCAGGACACTAGGAGCCCTTCCACTGATGCCCCCCCAAGCACCAAGAATACAGTGCATCACCTGCCCCAGACTGAGAGTTCCTATCTATACCCTGTAGCTAATAGCCACTGATGGATCTCTGCTCCATATGTTTATCTAATTTCTTCTTGAAGCCGTCCATGCTTGTAGCTGCCACCACCTCCTGTGGCAGTGAATTCCATGTGTTAATCACTCTCTGGGTGAAGAAGTACTTCCTTTTATCTGTTCTAACCCGACCACTCACCAATTTAACTGAGTGCCCATGAGTTCTTGTATTGTGAGAAAGAGAGAAAAGTACTTCTTTCTCTACCTGCTCTATCCCATGCATAATCTTATAAACCGTGATCATGTCACCCCTCAGCCGTCGTTTCTCCAAGCTAAAGAGCCCCAAGCGTTTTAACCTTTCTTCATAGGGAAACTGTTCCAACCCTTTTATCATTCTAGTTGCCCTTTTCTGCACTTAGCCCAATGCTATAATAGCCTTTTTGAGGTGTGGTGACCAGAACTGTACACAGTACTCCAAATGAGGTCGCACCATCGATTTGTACAGGGGCATCATGATACTGGCTGATCTGTTTTCAATTCCCTTCCTAATAATCCCCAGCATAGCGTTGGCCTTTTTTATTGCAGTTGCACACTGTCTAGACATTTTCATGGAGTTATCTACTACAACTCCAAGATCTCTCTCTTGGTCAGTCTCTGCCAGTTCAGACCCCATCAATGTGTATTTATAGTTAGGATTTTTTGCTCCAATGTGCATCACTTTGCACTTGGCGACATTGAACCTCATTTGCCATGTTGATGCCCACTCGCCCATCCTCAACAGATTCCTTGGGAGTGCCTCACAATCCTCCCTGGTTCTCACCATCCTGAACAACTTCGTGTCATCTGCAAATTTAGCCACTTCACTGCTTACTCCCAACTCCAAATCATTAATGAACAAGTTAAAAAGCATCGGACCGAGTACTGATCCCTGTGGTACCCCACTGCTTACCACCCTCCACTGAGAAAATTGCCCAATTACACTCACTCTCTGTTTCCTATTAATTAGCCAGTTTTTGATCCACAAAAGGACTTGTTCTTTTATCCTGTGACTATTGAGCTTACTTAGGAGCCTTTGATGAGGAACTTTATCAAAAGCTTTCTGGAAGTCAAGGTAAACAACATCTATTGGGTCCCCCTTGTCCACATGTTTGTTCACTCCCTCAAAAAACACTAACAGGTTAGTGAGACAAGATCTTCCCTTACAGAACCCATGCTGAGTCTGCCTCAATAGTATTTGTTCATCAATGTGCCTACTAATTCTTTCCTTCATAACAGTTTCCACCAATTTACCCGGTATCGACATCCTTCTCTTATCCTATCTTATCTTATTGCCCCACATACCCAGTACCAGAAATGTGGCCATTTATTAGGCTTCCATGCTTCACTAATAGCTTCCAAGCCCATGGTTTTGGAATCCTTTATCCTGAGTGATTTAAAGTGAGTTCCAGATTGGTCAGAGGCTATGTCATACAGTGGGGCTGAAAATGACTCAAATACTCCAGTTTCTCACTTCCACTGAAAGGATTTCATAAATCCATATGGCTGAAGCGGCCCCAAAATCAGTTCCTTGTGTTCATTACACTAAGATAGTAGTAAAGAGTGAAAATGACAAAGGGGCACCACACCATAAGAGTGCCTGTAGGAACAGTTCAGTAAATCTCAGTTACTCCAGTTTGCTCAAGCATCTGAGTGAAGGTACGTAGGACTGAGGAAAGTAATGCAACCCCTCCTCTCAACTGCTAGGCAACTAACTTGGGTGAAATTCTTCCTAACACTAGCCATCATAGCTAAAATCCACAGCCTGGTTATATGTATCAGTTAGTTTTCCAAAAAGGGAAGATAATGTATCTTGGTCCTCTGATTTAAAATCCGTTTCCCACATCATTGGCAATGAAGAAGAAGAAGAGATTGGATTTATACCCTGCTCTTCACTACCCAAGGGAGTCTCAGAGCGGCTTACAAGCTCCTTTCCCTTCCCCTCCCCACAACAGACACCCTGTGAGGTAGGTGGGACTGAGAGAGCTCTGACAGAAACTGCTCTTTTTCAAGGACAGCTCTGACAGAACTATGGCCCAAGGTCACATCAGCAGGTGCAAGTGGAGGCGTGCGGAATCAAACTCAGTTCTCCCAAATTAGAGTCCGTGCACTTAACCACTACACCAAACTGGCTCTCTATGGCAGTTCAATGCCTCAATGGAAGAAGATTCCCACAGACCTAGATGGGGAAAGCCACCCAAACATCAATTTCCACACTGCATAAGGGACCAACCTCAGTTCTACAACATATAAATTCAGACACAGGGAGTTCTAAAAATTCCTAGTGCTAACTAAATCTGCAAGGACATTTGTTAAGTACTCTTCACCTGAAATTCTTTCAGGAATGCAAGCAGAATTGATTACCTCTTCTTAATGAGGTCCAGGGCGGAGCCTATAAATTCATCCTTCATTTTCTGTAGCTTAGCTCCGTAGCTGGATATATCTGTTGCTTCTAACAGCAGTGGGCAGCAAGAAGACCGAGTTTCAGACGCAAAGGACTGTCCGGCATGGTGAAGTACTTCGCTCAGTTGTCTTATATCTAATTCCTGCTTGTCCCCTTCAGTAAAGTTCTTCCCTCCCTCTGTAGGACCAGCAGCAGACTGTAAAGGTGACCTTGGGATTGGGCTAGAACAAATGGGGCCTGGGATCCTATCAGAACTTGGCATCTCACTGTGGCAATCTCTTGCCACTGGCATATCCATCAGGCAGAAGCTCCTGTCCCAGGTGGATGAAGAATCTTGATAGCTACCCAAGTCAGAAGCATTTTGAGTATTTTCATGGAACACGTCATCGTACTCATCGACAGTCGAAACCATTTTTTTGGCAAGGTCCTGCTGAGTATCTACACAAAGGTTCTGGTTTCTCTCTTCTAATTTTTGGGTCCCTTCCTCCAACTCTTTTGCCGCTTCATCACTACCATCTTGCAAACACGTTTCCTTGATTCTCATCCTCTTGAACTCCTCAAAAGTGGGTATGTACAGCCGCTCTTTGCAGTCCCCTTTTCGGCTCAGTTCCAGTGCCCTTCTGGTGTCTTCTCCCCCCTCACAATCTTTTAGGGATCCAGTGGTTTGGGATTTGACCATCTCCTGTCCTTCAGTGGGACAAAGAAGAGCTAGGTTGGGTGAGCTGTTCTGCCTTCTGAACTGCAGCCTTCTCTGAGCTTCTTGTTTGATGTCTTCTGGATTGGTCAGCCTACGAGAAAAACAGGGGCGATGCCTCCCTAGTGCCACCCACGGCCCATGAGCAAGGGCAGCATGTTGCACAAATATGGCACAACAGTTAACTGAACAGCCATTCTTATACTGCTGGCACATCTGGCATTCTGAACACTCCCTTGCAACCAGGTCATTCAAGGAAGCTTGAGGTCTGAGAGGCTTGCAAATCTCTGTGGTTTTAGTACTGTGGATCCTAAGTTTCTCCTTCAAGTCTTTTTTGACATCCCCGTCCATGGACGAGGGAAAAAGCCATGGAGGCACTTTGGCACAAGGGGAAAGGGCTATGTCTTGCGTTGAAGGTGGTATTTGCTTGGATGGAAAAGGAAAGTGTCGGCAACAGTCAGGTGAGCTGGGGGCTGGGGTACCTTCCGTGGAACACTTGGACCAATGTGTTGTGCCTTTGTAATGGAAAACGAGTTCATTGTCTACATTCCCACAGTGGGGATGGCAACCCGAATCAGCCACTGAGGCCCAACGTAGATCCTCTACACTCCGATAGAGATGCGTCTCTGTATTGCCGTTTGCTTTGCCTACGGGATTAAGATCGCCAGTAAAAATCCGAGGGTCTAAATTCTTCAGCGGATGCATGCTGCTAACTGAGAAACCCTTTAAGCCATATTGCGCATACAACTGATTATTCCGGCAGCTCAAAATTACCCGGCAATGCTCCTGTCTCTCATCAATGTTGATGTATGTCATAGCAAACTGGCATGGATGTTCTAACAGACAGACGATCTTAGAAGGGAGAGGGCTGGAGGATGTTGCCGGACTGCTCCAATGCTGCTTGGAAATCCTGCCCACGGACAGCAGGGCTCTGCTCCCTGGAGATTCACATTAAAGAGTAGATCTATCTCCTCAGTCATCGCTGTGGACTTGTGTGCCAAACTGAAACCTGGTAATGCAAAGAAGAAGAAAAAAGCTTACAAAACAGGCCTGGTATTCAAGAGACATAAGCCATTATGCAGTGAGTGATCACAGAACAAGTACAAGTGAAAGCAACATTAAAAAAAGGCTTAATTTAGAAGAAGAAACCCCCCAAAAAATGAGATACTGACTGAACATAACTAGCTGGACACAACAGCAGAAGACCCATTTCTTCAAATGGTGTCCAGTGGTGGAATACTGAGTGGGTGACTTCAGGCATAGACACTGCTTATGGTACAGGGTTGCTGAACCTCTCTTCCATCCACAGTTTTCCCCTTAACAACTTGTGGAACTACCATAGAACGTAGTGATGGATACTAGAAGAGCCAGTTTGCTGTAGTGGTTAAGTGCATGGGACTCTAATCTGGGAGAACCGGGTTTGATTCCCCACTCCTCCACTTGCACCTGGCTGGATGACCTTGGGCAAGCCCTAGTTCTGATAAGAGCTGTCCTTGAAAAAGAGCAGTTTCTGTCAAGAGCTCTCTCAGCCCCACCTACCTCACAGGGTGTCTGTTGTGGGGAGGGGAAGGGAAAAGGAGTTTGTAAGCCTCTCTGAGACACCTTTGGGTAGTGAAGGGCGGGGGATAAATCCAATCTCTTCGTCTTCTTCTAGAGGGCGTTCAAGGGGGATTAGACAAATCCATGGAGGATTAGGCCATCAGCTGCTATTGGCCATGATGGCTAAATGGGCCCCCAAGTGCAACTCTGAATGCGGGTTGTTGGCGGACAGCAACAAGGGGGACGCATTGGCCTCAAACTAAAACTCCTAGGATTCATGGGAGGGAAGCAAAGCAGTATAACACCGTCACAAAGCAGATCTCTTCAACTGGGGTAAAATGGATGTTTCTGAAATGCAGAGGGGGGTCTCTGTAGAAACCATGATGCTAGACTAGATGGATCATTGGTCTGCTCCAACGGAACTCTTATGATACCTAGGACAGTTCTTCTCTGATTTGCTTATTTTCAGGGCTATTCTTGGGCAGGAACGCACAGGAACGGAGTTCCGGCTGGCTTCAGAGCTGGCCATGCCTAGTACAGCCAAAACCTCTGTGTGCGTGGCTACAGAGGGAAGGCCTGGATAGCGACCCCCCCTGAAGCGACTCTGAGGCGGGGGGGGGGCTGGAAGGATCGGGGAGGCATTTAAATGCCTCCCCGTGACTTCCCTGGCCTGTCCAAGGGCTGGCTATCCCGGGCTCCCCGCAGCCGCGGGGTGCCCAGGCAAGCCAAGGGAATGCATGGGGTGTGGCCTAATATGCTAATGAGTGTCTGCTGTTGGGTGTGGCCTATTATGCTAACGAGTTCCTGCTGGGCTTTTTCTACCAAAAAAGCCCTGCTTATTTTCATCTCAGAGTCCAGCTAAGAGAAGATCACTCTGAAGCGTTGTGAGGGGCAGTGAGCAAATGAAGGTGTGAGCACCTCCCTCTCCACCTCATGAATACACATGAAGAACTCACTGCCACAGGAAGTGGTGGCGGCTACAAGCATGGACGGCTTCAAAAGGGAATTAGATAAGCATATGTAGCAGAGGTCCATCAGTGGCTATTAGCCACAAGGTATAGATAGGGGCTCCGGGGCAAGTGATGCTCTGTGACATCTTGGTGCTTGGGGGGGGGGACAACAGTGGGAGGGCTTCTAGTGTCCTGGCCCCACTGGTGGACCTCCTGATGGCACTGGTATTTCTGGCCACTGTGTGACACAGAGTGTTGGACGGGATGGGCCTTTGGCCTGATCCAACATTGGCGTCTCTTATGTTCTTATGAAGCTAACCTTATATTGAATCAGATTCTTGATCCATCAAAACCAGTGTTGTCTACTCAGATGGGCAGCAGCTCTCCAGGTCTCCGGTTTCACGTCACACACTGCAGGGGAAAAAGGGTGGGGGACTCAACCCAAAATGTAGCTGTGAACTGAGAGGGTCAAGCTAGCATATAAATTACATATATATATAAAAATACAAATATTTATTAGGGTGTACACAAAACTAAAACATACATACGGTTAAAAGAAACAGATATGAACAGATGTTGCTTTCTTATATACTTTGCATTTGCTTCGAGTTTGTATAGTGGGCCATAGGTAGTAGCTGTGCAACTTCTCCAAATTATTCTGGTAGTGAATATCCCATTCGTCAGGATGTGTGTCACTTCCATCAAAGGTAATAGCATGGCCCACTATACAAACTTGTAGCAAATGCAAAGCATATAAGAAAGCAACATCTGTTCATATATATACACACACAAAATTCTTTAAGCATGTATTTCTGGATGCGTGTCATTGCAAAATAAAGAATATTGACCACAAGGGGTCATTTCGTAGAAAAAGAGGTGCAGGAGCTCATTGGCATAATTCATTTGCATATGCCATACCCCCTGACGTACCCGGAAGTGTGTCACGTGTAGATCTGTCCTCACAGAGGAGGGAGAGCTTGTACCTGAATAAAACCTGGTCTTAAAGGTGCCACTGGGCTGTTTTGGATGGCTAGCTATTGGGGGGGGGGGACGTGTAGATCTGTCCTCGCAGAGGAGGGAGAGCTTGTACCTGAATAAAACTTGGTCTTAAAGGTGCCACTGGGCTGTTTTGGATTGCTAGGTATGGGTGGGGGGAACAGATCTGTGCAGGCAGGCAGGAAGGGCCTGGGAAGGCGGGTTGGGGGGGGGCTCTGCAACTTACCTGGCTACTTCTTGCTCCTCGTGGCCCAACTGAGGGCTGCTGGGAGCAGGGGGCGGGACTTGTTGCATGTGCCTGCCTCCTGGGCTCCTTACTGCCGGAGCTCCACTTCTGTGCGCTCCTGCAGGAAATGACCCCTGTTGACCACCGAGGAAGGCCCAAAGGGGCTGAAACGCGTATGGTCCTTAGGTCATAGGTTTTACCCATCAATTGGATATGTATAACTATCAGCTTTGATGATATAAGCTTTGAGTCTCATATTTAGACTATTTCTTTTAACCGTATGTATGTTTTAGTTTTGTGTAAACCCTAATAAATATTTGTATTTTTTAATATAATTTATATGTTAGCTTGACCCTCTCCGTTCACATCACACACTGCCTGGTCCTTTCAACTGGAGATGCCAGGGATTGAACGTGGCACACACTTCTTGACCCCATCAACAGAGTAACTCCTATGGCCTATTTCTACCATCTGTCGAACCACGAATACAGGAGAACATTTACGCTTATGCGCTGGGATGCTCTTCCCTTAGCGAATACAGAGGGAAAGTATAAGAAAATCCCATTCGAGGAACGCATAGGCCCCTGCTGTAATGTAGGCATCGAAAATCTAGAACAGGTCATGTTCGACTGTGAGGCCTATAATAATCTCTGGAAATCTCTTCCATTCCCCAAGTTCTTACCTCTAACCAGTAGGCAAAGAGCCCGTATTATGAAAAACCTCCTCTCAGGTAGGCACTTTTAAGAATTAAAAATCACAGTAAAACAAAAGTTTGCCACATCCACAATACAGCTTTTGCGGAGGCTGTGTGCTTTGAGTATCAAGAACAGTTACCTACGAAACCATGAAGATGCTCTTCTGCTAATAGGTAGGACTGTTCTTCTCATAACAGCTATATCTTCTCAGGCTGAATAGTGGTAATTCAGAAACCATTGACAAGCTTCCTATCTAGCTTCCTAATCATTGTCCAGCAGGTCTTTCTTGCCCACATAGTCTTTAATTTAGGGTCAATTCACAAATACATGTTCACCACTAAAAAGGTAAAGGTTCCCTTGCTCGAAAGCCAGTCGAATCCCTCTAGGGTTGCGGTGCTCATCTCCGTTTCAAAGCCGAAGAGCCAGCGCTGTCCGAAGACATCTCCGTGGTCATGTGGCCGGCATGACTAAACACCAAGGCACACAGAACGCGGTTCCCTTCCCACCGAAGTGGTACCTATTTATCTACTTGCAATGTCTTGCTTTCGAACTGCTAGGTTGGCAGGAGCTGGAACTAGAGACGGGAGCTCACTCCGTCATGCGGCACACTTGGGTCTCGAACTGCTAAACTACTGACCTTCCACGGCCTGCAGTTCAGCGTCTTAACCACTTGAGTCACCGCAGCTCCTTGTTCACCACTAGATCCCTGTACTAAAGTAATTACCTCCCTGTCTCAATGAGATATCACAGATAAGACTTTCAGGTCACCTATCACTGCCTCAAACATAATGCTTTTCAATGGACTCCATTGACAAACTTAGCCGCAGGTCCATCAAGTGATATAGAATGAAACAATGCAAATATATCTGAGAATCAGCCCTTAGCGATTCATCATAAAAAGAAGTGACGCGTTCAGCAGATCGCTCTTTCAGTGCATCAGATCTCCCGCGAGCCACACACAGTCCAGGCGTGTTAGCCGGCGCCGCACTCATCAGCAGTACACAAAGGTATGTTTTTGAGCCCAGTTTAAGCAGATACATTTTGTATAGTTTTCCATCTATTTTGGGGGGGGGGATTTAAGAATGTTGAGCTTTAATATTAAAACACTAATCTCGGATCAAAAGATGAGGGCAGGGTCAGATGGCTTCCATTCTCAATTCCAACTATACACTTCTAACGTTCTAGGGGTCAAGTCCATTGTTCATTTACTCTTTTTTTTTTTTGAATTTTTTTATTTTTTCCATACTACAATCTCTACAAAGGAAAGGGGTAATACAAGGATTCTAAAACTGAAATTAAGGCAAGGATCAAATACATTCATAGTTTCTAATTATGATGTTGTTGAAGGCTTTCACAGCTGGAGTTCACTAGTTGCTGTACAGTTTCCGCGGTCTTGGCACCGTAGAGCCTGACGTTTCGCCAGTAGCTGTGACTGGCATCCTCAGAGGTACAACACAGAAAGATGGAGTACTCTCTGTGTCAAGGTAAGAAGAAAATGGTAGGCAGGTAATTTATATCTACTCCAGAAGGTGGGGTAGGGCTGAGTCATTATCTTGTAGGAGTTCCCCAGGCTATGAACATGCTAATGGAGGAGCTTTCCTGAGGAGGTTCTTTTGCATAAGGAGGTTCTTTTGCATAAGGATTGTTTCCTGAGGTTTCCTGTTTCCTGAGTAGGTTCTTTTGTATGTGGATTGGCTGTTGAATTTCTAATCTTATGTAATCTGACATGGTAATTGGAAGTGTTGTCCGGCCTTTCAGTGTCTTGGAACAAAATACTGTGTCCTGTTTGAGTTAGGCTATGTTCAGCCACTGCTGATTTTTCAGGTTGGCCAAGTCTGCAGTGTCTTTCGTGCTCTTTTATTCTTGTCTGAAAGCTACGCTGTGTGGTCCCGATGTAAACTTGTCCACAACTGCATGGTATGCGGTATACTCCTGCAGAAAACCAACTCACACGGACCGTTATTTACACAAAAACTCCAATCACCACCCTCGGCAAAAAAGAGGCATAATCAAAACATTAGCAGACCGTGCAAGACAGATATGTGGACCACACTTTCTCAATGACAAACTAAGTCATCTAAATCACGCACTTCAAGCAAATGGCTACTCCAAGAATGAAATCAGAAGAGCGATTAAGCCAAAGGGTAAAACAAACAACTGAGGAAAAACAGCCTCCCACAGGAAAAGTGTTTTTGCCATATATCAAAGGAATCACTGATCAGATGGGAAAACGTATGAAAAAACACAACCTACAAACAGCATTCAGTCCCACCAGAAAAATAGAACAGACGCTACGATCGGCAAAAGACAGAAGAGACCCCCTCACTTCTGCAGGAGTATACCGCATACCATGCAGGGGGGTTAGGACTAGATGACCCCGGAGGTCCCTTCCAACTCTATGATTCGATGATTCTAAGTTAACTAAAGATTTTAATGCTCTTTTGCAAGCATTCAGAAAATGACAGGACCCTCGCCACCTGATCATGAAAGTTTGATTTACCTCCCCTACCATCACCATATAATCAAAGCACGTTTAATTGACTTTCATTGCAAAGACACTTTTCAGTACATTTTCTGTACTTGGAAAGATGCGAGTAATCTTCATTTCTATTCAGAATGCCTCCCCCGTTCCCTCCCTCACCAAACAATCTGACGTATTTAGAGGATTTAAGCTTTACTGGAATAAATCCCTCCCCTCTAGTCTGCCTGCCTTACCAGAAGTAGGAGAAACATCAGCAAATTGAAGAAAACAAACAAGGGGGGTGGGGTGAAAATCTCAACACAAATGGAAAGGACTAATCAAAGACCTTCTTCCATAGATCATCAATGGCCTGAGATGCACGGAGATACCATAGCTCAGTCAGAAAGAGGAAAACTCAAAGTGCTTACAAAAGATGTGGCAAATGTAGGACAGGTTTGTTCACTGTGCCCACAGGGAAGTGTTGGCATAGAATTGGATGCTGGAAAGGTTTGGTTTGTAGGAATGTCAGCCAGGAAGTTGTCCTTCAAGCCTGGCAGAAACCTGCTTTGTTAGGATTTTCCCACTTCACATGAAACCCATGCTTACTCTCCTCTCCCTATACACACAGGGAAGGAACACATCAGGTCCATGGCACATTAGGTAAAGGTAAAGGTTCCCTTGCTCGAAAGCCAGTCAAATCCGACTCTAGGGTTGCGGTGCTCATCTCCGTTTCAAAGCCGAAGAGCCAGCGCTGTCTGAAGACGTTTCCGTGGTCATGTGGCCGGCATGACTAAACCCCAAGGCGCACGGAACGCTGTGACCTTCCCACCGGAGTGGTACCTATTTATCTACTTGCAATTTCTTGCTTTCGAACTGCTAGGTTGGCAGGAGCTGGAACTAGAGACGGGAGCTCACTCCGTCATGTGGCACACTCAGGTCTCGAACTGCTGAACTACCGACCTTCCACAGCCTGCAGTTCAGCGTCTTAACCACTTGAGCCACCGCAGCTCCTCCCATGGCACGTTACCTCTCCCAAAATTGTTGTCTCCTTCATTCACTTCCTGGAATAACAGCTCCCAATTAGCAGAGAACAAAGCATCTTGTGATCCAATGCCAACCTGGGCTACAGGGAGAAGAATGCAGGGGCCAGAGGTGAAAAAGAATGGTTTTTGTTTTAGCACTGTCCGGTAAAGAAGAAGAGAGAGAGACTGGATTTATACCCTACCCTTCACTACCCAAAGCTTGATACCTTTCTAATGTCCACCTTTTAGGCTTCTCACATCTCAAAAGTAAATTGGTAGTGGGGCAGCATCTGTCAAAAAGGTCTCCCCTGCCCGGCCCGAGCTGAAAACCTTTTCACCACGAGGCTGGCTAGCTGGAGACTGTGCACCTTTAACCTGGGTAGGCTGCCACCAGTCCTTCTCTGTCCCTCCAGTCAGGAGCCAAAGGGCAAACTCCTGACCTTACCAGGATCAACTAGGGAGTCCTCCCTGCGAGGTTGATTCACAGCAGGAAAGCCACAAACGTACTATAAAGGCAGTGAACCGCCGTCCGCCAGTCTTAGGCTCTGGATTGTCTTATTGCAACCACAGAGGCAAGGAACCAGAGTTTGGTGAATAAACCATATTTTTATTAAGGTGCAAAGAATATTATTAAGAGGTGCAGAATTGCTTAAAAGGACACTGTGAAGGAAAACAATAAAACTAGAGGTGAAGAAGCCAACTAGACACTTTAGAACCTTGGTTCTCAAAAGGCAAGCTGTTACCCATTCAATGTTCTGGGTCCAAAGCGTACTCCTTCTCCAGAGTCCCAAAAGCCAGGCTATTTCAAGAGGGCCCGAAGTGAGCAAGCGATGTCACATGTCAGCATAACATGCAAACACCATCAAGCCCCCTGAATAGGTTTCAAGGCAAGGAATTTATCATTTGAATCCTAGATTGTTGCTAGGCCTCTGCGCCAATCAGGTTTCAAGCAACGTATTATATGCAACGCTCCCTTCTAAGCTGTGCGGTCTTGTGAGCAGAAATTCTACTCTGTGAGCTACCGGCATTAAAGTTGTGAGCAGGCGATTTGTCTGCTGCATACATTAGTTTGCTCCGGAGCCGTCCTGCCTGAGCTAAGCCCAAAACCTGTGAGCCGGAGGCTAAAAAACCGTGAGCTAGCTCACACTAACTCAGCTTAGAGGGAACGCTGGATACAAGTAGGCCAATCAGTGAAAGGATGATTTCATTGGTCTCTGGTCATGTCAGAAGAGCAAGTGGTATGATCTGCAGCTTCACACCACCACCCCCTCTCACAGGACTTAATTGCTTTGGAATGTTAATTGGGAGAAGAACACATTATCTTTGCAGGTGCAAGGGTGTTCTCCTTTCTACAGCACATCCGTGTGAAACTTTGGAGACTTAGAGACAATAATTTTAACAAAAGCAGGCCGCAGCCAGATTGTACCAGACTGTTAAAGCAGAACTCCATTTTGAGTGAACCAAAGTTCTTGACAGCGTCCAGCAGGAAGTCTTTAATGTTATGGGTCTTCCCTCAAAATATTTAGCTTACATATTTATCTAGCAGAGAAAGAATGCATCTGATATTCAGATGTAGATTTTACATAGAATGAAATACATATCCTGAGACAACACTCTCCAGGTAGATGCAAACAACTGCATTTCTCCTACCAAAAGAGTGACTTGATCATTACAGGTGAGAGACCACAGTGTGTGTGAGAAGGGTGTGATACACATGGGAGTGGGTGACAACAAGGATCCAACATTCTTCTGTAAACGCTTGCTGCAGACCCACTGTACCATACAGTTCCATGAGAACCCCAGCACAAGGTGACAGAAAAATATTACTTTATAGTGGGGAAAACAGACATCTGTTATCTATGTATTTATTACTTTTAAGTGATCACTGGCAATAACAGTGTTCCCAATCCTGTATTTGTCATGGTCAACCTAAAAGAAATAAGGTGCCTGGGTGGGTGGGGGGACATGTTATTTTATTAGACTTGGGGCACGAGGAAACACTTAGCATGGAAGACAACAGTTCTGCACAGTGCACACTATACACTTCCCTATGAAGAAAGGTTAAGGCACTTGGGGCTCTTTAGCTTGGAGAAACGACAGCTGAGGGGTGACATGATCGAGGTTTATAAGATTATGCGTGGGATAGAGCAGGTAGAGAAAGAAGTACTTTTCTCCCTTTCTCACAATACAAGAACTTGCGGGCACTCCATGAAATTGTTGAGCGGTCGGGTTAGAACAGATAAAAGGAAGTACTTCTTCACCCAAAGAGTGATTAACACATGGAATTCACTGCCACAGGAAGTGGTGGCGGCTACAAGCATGGAAGGCTTCAAGAGGGAACTGGATAAGCATATGGAGCAGAGGTCCATCAGTGGCTATTAGCTCACAGGCTGGGGCAGGTGATGCACTGTATTCTTGGTGCTTTGGGGGTCAACAGTGGGAGGGATTCTAGTGTCCTGGCCCCACTGCTGGACCTCCTGACGGCACCTGGTATTTTTGGCCACTGTGTGATACAGAGTGTTGAACTGGATGGGCCATTGGCCTGATCCAACATTGGCTTCTCTTATGTTCTTATACAGCATTTATACAACCGAGACACAAGGAAGCTACGATACTGGGCTAGAGATGATCCATGCAATTGGTCTGGGGATTGTGGCAAAATGCTTACAAATGTTACTGCCCCCTTACAGAGCACCACTGTGCAGGAACAGTTTTTGAATCAGGACCATGTCAGTTTTATTTTTCAGACATTGCTCCTGGGATACTGTTGCCCATTTTGATGGGTAGAGGAAAAAATAAATCTACAACACACAAGCATTCTTGCCAGCAGTGGCAAGTCTGGGAAGAGGTCAATTTCCCCAGGTTTTGTGCATATGCAACATTGTTCTTTGGGAAGGTATTAAAGTAATTTGCCGAAATAATAGGCTGCAGACTTGAAGAAGCATATCTGAAAGGAAATGTGCAAAGGTCAGCAGAAGGACGGCAAAGGACAAAAAAAAAAAGTGAAACCAAGGCAGACACTTCTTTTAAAAAGAGAACAGCCCTCTTTATAATGAAGTGCTTCACCAATGCTTGTGGGTAACACTGAAAAACCAGGAATACCACTAAAGAGCAATCTATCCATCAATGACCATTCATTACAGCTGGCAGTAATCTGAGATTTAAGAACATCTCATGAAGAATTCCATACCCAACCTAATACCATATCCAGTGATCAATCTAAACATCATTATTTTGCCCCTGAATGTAAGCACAGAGTTTATTAAGAACAACAGCGAGCAACCAGGCATGCCAATACACAGGGACACTTCGCTGGGTGAAAACCTAAATCACTAGAGACCCAATGCCCAATCCAATTCCCATTCACCAAGCAAGTATTAACTTTTTGCAGCTTTGGTTAAAAACTAGATTAGATTTACAGAATTGTGATGTGCCGGTGCAGTGAAAAAAATCACAGAGGCACTCCACCGTGCTATGGAGAATCACTCCGTTTGCATTCTTGCCAAGACAATCTGCCCATGTAAAGTGGCCTGTGTTTCCACTGGACTTCCCATATTTTCAAAGGGCCACACTATCCCCTAAAACTTCTATAGTGTGCTCAGACAGACACAAGTTGCTGAAGTGTACTGAGCTAGAATAAACATTTTACTGTTAAGTACTGGGAACTACCTGATGTTTCAAGAAATACTGGGAAAACATTCTGATATATAGCCACACACACAGATCCTGAAACTTTTTAAATGCATGCACATATTGCCTATAATTAAAAGATTATAAATAATATTCAGACAACACACGAAAATGACACCCCTCAAATTATAGAAATTATAAAAGTTGCTGCTTTTCTAAAGCCAAAAATCTCAGAGATGGCCAAACCAGCAAGGTGTGAGCTCTCTTTCTCTAGTTAGCTTGGACATCTGTATCATCTGGACAAGAGTGAAGTGAAATTTTACCAAGTAGAAGGTGCCAATGTGTA